>NW_010124192.1:58512-59674 GCF_000699245.1 Pterocles gutturalis
CCTGCTGCTTTGTGCATTGGGAACACGGCTCTGACTCCTGGTGTGTGGTTTTATGCTTCCTTATTCCAATCATAGGTGACATCTTCAGTGTAACTGCACCGGTTGTCACCAACTGCTGCTTGGCCCAGTGTTGGCAGCGGCACTGGCAGGGTAGGGACTGCACTGCCTGGCAGGAGCGACTGCTGGAGCTCATCCACTGCATGAAGGGAAGAGAAGCACCTTTCTCCATCTGTCTAAGGAACACTGGGAGGCAGCTCCTGCTCCCCTGTCCCTGGCAAAGGGATGTGACACAGAGGCCTTGCTGACTCAGTAGAGATCCCAGGAGCCTGATCAGAGCATTTCACATCTCTTTTGTCCCAAGGGTGGATGCTGTGCCACAGGCACCCGTGAGTCTGAGTCACTTGTTGGCAAGTGTTTCTAGGTCTAAACTTTAGCGCTTTGCTCCACAAATAAGGTCACTGCCTTATTCAAAATGCTCTTTGGCCTTAAATGATTTGGGGATCTCCGTCCCTGGTGCATCACACAGGGAGCCACATCCCAGCCCAGGACTGTACCTTCCCATCCCACCTAAAGGCTCCAGAGGTTGTGTAACAGCAAAACAGACATCCTTAATGCTCCTGCCAGCTCATGTGCCAGCAACTGTAGAGACACGTGAAGTTATCCAACACCTGACTTCTCAAATTTCCTAAAATTTGCTTCTGGGTGTGCCTGCAGCTGCCTGGGCTGTGAAATGCTGAGCAAAGGGGATGCATGTGCCAGCCTGGCCAGGCTGCCCAGCGCCAGCACCACCTGCCCAGCGCCTGCTCCAGCCCACTTCCAGCGCCTGCAGACCTTCCCGGGTGCTGGGGGAGAAGCAGCCACCCCATCTCCCCTTTGAAGCTGGGCAGGGCGGGGGCTCAGGGGGCACAGGTTTTACCAGACTGCTCAAAACCCACCTTCAGCTCCTTCCTGTGCCCAAGGAAACATGAATCCTCTTCTCAGGAGAATGCTTTGATTAACGGTGTGGGGTTATCAATGATACAACCTTTCTGAAATGTAGTTTTGCGGCCGTAGTTTCGCGTTTTGTGGCAAAATGCAAAGGTGTTTGATTGAGTTATTTATTTATGTATGTATGTATTTATTTATTTAGTAAAACCCCGTCGCGTGTTCCCGTGCAGTTCCC
>NW_010124193.1:0-3371 GCF_000699245.1 Pterocles gutturalis
CCGAGCCAAGGGCTAACCCACCACACAACATAATGAATTTTTCTTGATTTATATCTAGTGCTCACTGAATAAAAAAATTGCAATAAATGCAAATAATGCACCTTGTCTAGTCCAGCACTCCTGCTCAGAAATCATCATGTGACAATATGTACAGCTGTAAGGCACATCTGTGTTTCTAGTACGTCTTGCACAGGACCAAAGCACAAGATCTTCACAAATCATACCCTGTTTTTATACTTCTCATCTGCAGTAGCTTCATTTTAAAAATTCTATAATTTCTAGCTCCATTTCTTTCCCACTTTAATGTCCTGGTCAATCTATTCACAGAATCATAGAACGGTTTGGGTTGGAAGGGACCTTCAAGATCGTCTAGTTCCAAACTCCCTGCCATGGGCAGGGACACCCTCCACTAGACCAGGTTGCTCAAAGCCTCATCCAGCCTGGCCTTGAACACCTCCAGGGATGGGGCATCCACAGCTTCTCTGAGCAACCTGTTCCAGTGTCTCACCACCCTCACAGGAAAACATTTCTTCCTAATGTCTAATCTAAATCTGTCCTCTTTCAGCTTAGAACCATTACCCCTTGTCCTATCACTATACTCCCTGATCAAGAGTGCCTCCCCATCTCTCCTGTAGCCCCCTTTAAGTACTGGAAGGCTGCTATAAGGTCTCCCTGGAGCCTTCTCTTCTCTAGATGCTAAACAACCCCAACTCTCTCAGCCTGTCCTCGTACAGGAGATGCTCCAGCCCTCTGACAATCTTCGTGGCCCTCCTCTGGACTCACTCCAACAGGTCCATGTCTTCCAGCAATCCCTGTCTTTAACTGTTCTTGTATCTACATGTTTCTCTATAGGGTGTATAGCATCCTATTACAGGATGAGGAGTAATGGATTTAAATTAGAAGAGGGCAGATTTAGATTAGACATTAGGAAGAAATGTTTTCCTGTGAGGGTGGTGAGACACTGGAACAGGTTGCCCATGGAAGCTGTGGATGCCCCATCCCTGGAGGTGTCCAAGGCCAGGCTGGATGAGGCTTTGAGCAACCTGGTCGAGTGGGAGGTGTCCCTGCCCATGGCAGGGGGTTGGAACTAGAAGATCTCTAAGGTCCTTTCCAATCCTAACCATTCTATGGTTCTATGATTCTATTTGTCACAAAGTACTCTCAGTTATTATATCCAAACTCTCATTAATTTATCTTCTTACCTCCAAAACTCAAGGAACTTATGTTCTGAAATTACGAGCTTTGTTCGAGCCTTCCCACCTCCCAGTGTAATCTGGAGCCAAACTCCCATCACTTTTCTGCTAAGCTCCACGAGGTGCCTCCCAACACAAAAGGAGACTCGACTTTTCCAAGAGCTTGAAGTCTTTGTCAGTGACACTAGAAGAAACATGAAAACAACTATTCATTTACTAGAGACACAGTGTGAAATGGTTTTCCCATTCTCTCTCTCAAGGTTTTGAGGATGTCAGCTTTATCATCACCCCTAAATCTGAATGGAATTTTTTAAAAATACAAAAATTGATTCTACTGAAAATCTGAAAGATAATCATTTCAGGCTAAATGAAATACAGTGCTGTGATTTAAAACACTTTAAAAGGTTTGATTTTTTTCAGTTAAGTTATTCAGATTCTAAATCTGAAGACCCAAGTCAGTTTCCACCAAAGCTCCTTTTCTCTTGCCTCTACAGATGAGGCAGCACAGTGATGAGCCCCTTCCTTGGAGTGGCAAAACCCACTAGTATACTGCCAAGTAGCTGTGACACATCTCTGCTGGCAAGTGAACTGTAAAACCATACAAAGTAGTTGAGAATTGCCCAAGAACTCACAAATATACTTTTTACAGTACACACACTGAACTTTCAATGCAATTGAACAAATTATGGTTATTTTCTCTTGGACTCATTACTATTTCTGCCCTTTCTGCATAACCATTTTAATTCTGGCTTACTCCTAGAACCACATGCTCCAAAAAGCTATGATGTTTGTTTATTTTGAATCTCCAGTGCAGACATCAGATATGTTTCCAAAGTTAGCTTATTAAATATTGAGGAAATTCACATGCATTTGTCTTCACAAATACAATCACCTCTACATCTGGAGACCACCAATCTGAAGAAGGTAATATAACACAGAGCAAATTATAAACACACATAGATTAAGGTAAACAGTATTTCACCTATTTTTCTGATCATCATTGGGTACATCAGCCTGGTAATGACAACTGCAGAAACATTTGCCAAAAAGGAGCATGCATGTATGTCATGAGTTATCCTGCCAGAGGGCACCTATAACGTCTGATGGCATGAGCATCATCAGTATCGTCATTTTCCTGATACAGTAGAAATCTGTCCATGTATATGTGTGCACATGTGCCTATGTGTAACTCGGATCTAAAATGATAAAAAAGCCTATTCCAAACTGTGAAACTTCCTTTTCAATCTTATCAGATTTTAAATTATTGCTAGGACATCTCACAAAAAGTATTTCTACAACTTTTAGGCAAAACTGGAAACTTTGCACCAAAAATGAGCAAATAAATATCAGGTTCGCTAGTAACTCATTATTCACACACATTCATGCCTTTGCTAACCCAAACAGGGACATGTGAACTCCACTTCTTGCACATTTTAGCTGCAACAGTGATGTGCATTCTACAAGAATCAATATAAGTCAGTGCCTAGTCTGATGCTAGATGCTCTAAGTTTTCCATACTGAAACCAGAGTTCTAAAACCAGTACTTTTCAGATATTTCTAATTCCATGCAATCATTTTTGGAATATGTTTTAAAAAGTACAAAACAACTGCATACAGTAATTAGTATTTAATGCACCTTTTATAATCATCTGTCGAAAACACTTTCTATGTTTTGTCACTGTGTTAAAATGCACTGCTCTCTCATTATATTTTGCAGTTATTTCACCTGATTGTTTTAATTCTATCAAAACAAGTTTCCCCCTAACAAAATCTTCACTTTCAGCAAATGTCTAAGCTGTGCCTCAGGGTAGCCTCAAAATTTGCAACTTCATTTTCAAAACAAAAATATAGTAATAAAGTGTTGAGCTGATGACAAACTAATGATAAAGCCCCTATTAAACTGGATTCCTAAAAGAGTAATATCAGAAAGGAACTTCAGTGCAACAGTATTTGGCACAGCATCCCCCTTGCAAAACTCTGAACCAAGAGAGTGCCTTATCTTTCCCCGATTTAACTGGGAGTTACGTAAATAAATTTCTTCATTGGTTGTGTGCTAGGTTGCCCATACAACGCAAGGAGAATGTTAGATGTCTCAGAATATGATCCCAAATGAGCAGCCTGGTAAGTTATTTCTAGCTAATAAAGAAATTCTAAGAAAAGAGGGTTGGTTTCCTCCGT
>NW_010124194.1:0-206 GCF_000699245.1 Pterocles gutturalis
ACTTAAAAGAACTTTAAAAAAGAGTAAAAACAAGAATAAAAATATAAATAATAAAAACAAGAATAAGAATAGAAATGAGAATAGAAATGAGAATGAAAATAAGGAAAAAAGAAGAAAGAAGGGGGAAAAAAGAAGAAAGAAGGGGGAAAAAAGAAGAAAGAAGGGGGAAAAAAGAAGAAAGAAGGGGGAAAAAAAAGAAAAAAGGG
>NW_010124195.1:0-1456 GCF_000699245.1 Pterocles gutturalis
CCCTGCAAACCCACTTGCTCTAAACCCCTGGGATCTAGGCGAGAGAGATGGCCCTAAGTGGGAGGATCGATGGTTGTCCATACTGGCTTTAATAATTCAAGCTATTGAGCCATTATGTCTTGGATCAACAAACAGGGCTAACAGGTCACTTGTCCTGGCCTTGTAAATTGACTATTTTTCTACAGGCAATATTAGGGTCAGGGGGCTTGACTGACCTGCTCTCCCAGGTCTTGGTATAAACAACTGCTGATTGGGACCATCTGGCCACAATTTGTCTCAGGCCATTCATTATTCTCAAGAGGAAAATACTTTTCTCCTCTAGCAGAAGTGAGCGGTGCGTCGGTACCCAGTTTTTGTCTCCCTTGAGCAGGACTCTGCGCCGTGGAATGGGACAGCATGTAGGATTTTCTGCTGGTTGAGTCATCTGCTAACTCAGGATCTGATATTTCATTATAATCTTGAATTCTGTCTTCTGGGACTTGTGTGCTGTTGTGGGCTGTGTAGAGCTGGGGAAATACTCTAGGAAACTTCATCAGCCACGTGTCTCCTGCTTCAGCATCCAACAGTGGTACTGACTCAGTGAGGCAAACACAGGAGTTTCTTGAACTGTCAGGGAATGATCAGGAAAGGGATGGAAGGAAGGTGGGAGAGGGACCACGGCCACTTGGCCAGCGTTGCTGATGCTATTAAATGACTCAAGCTATCCTACAAAATCTCACTCTGCAACTTGGCCTCCTTTCCTGGCCCTGTTGGCATTTGGCCAGTCACTGGGAGCAAGCCTGAGCCAAGCTTCCCTGTGCGCAGAGAAGCTGTGGATGCCCCATCCCTGGAGGGGTTCAAGGCCAGGCTGGATGAGGCTTTGGGCAACCTGGGCTAGTGGGAGGTGTCCCTGCCCGTGGCAGGGGGTGGAACTAGATGATCCTTCAGGTCCCTTCCAGCCAAAACCCAAACCAGTCTATGGTTCTATGATTCTATGAATCTTCCTTCTTCCTTGTAAAATCAGACAAGCAATTATCTTACCTTCCCTATCCAGGTCTCTTTGGGTGCCCATCTCTTCTCCAAAGGTTTTCACACTTCCGGCTGCTTGCTGCAGCTCCAGGACTCCACATTGCCCAGTTCATCCTCCATAGTACAGCCACACATGAATGCCTCCAGCTAAGGACCCCACTGTTTCCGCCAGATGATTTTTGGGGTCATCTGGGTCAAGATCTGAAAACAAACCAAGCTGCCAGGTTCTCGTTTTAACCTATAGAGCCAATCAGCACTAGCACTAATTGGAAGGATGCTGTGTGCTAAGCACTCCAGCATTTCTGCTGTGTCTCAGGCAGGGTTTGCAATTGGCACCGAGCATCATGCCCTACTCTCTGACCCCCCAGACAGCTATTTAAAGATCTGCTGTGGCTTTATACAAAACCACTCACTCCCCCTCCCAGGGATGAAGCAGAGAATTAAAGGA
>NW_010124196.1:0-204 GCF_000699245.1 Pterocles gutturalis
TTCACAGGTCTGGGTTTGAGCCAACACCGAGATCTTGTGCACAGACAGCATTCACGGGAGCAGGAGGGGGGCCCTGGGAAAAACCCTCCCCCCAGCTCCCGCAGCTCTCCCCAGGGTCACCGCAGAGCTGTTCCCCAGCCCCCTCCGGGCCTTGGTGCCTCCCCAACTGTCCCATCCTCCTGCAGCCCCAGTGGACCCCCCTGG
>NW_010124196.1:399-902 GCF_000699245.1 Pterocles gutturalis
GCCTGGCAGCGTTGGGGGGGACGTTCAGTCCTTTGCGCTGCCCCAGCCCAAATCCCGCTCATGGCTGGGACAAAAGCCCCCCTGGCGCCACCAGAGCCCTTGGGGACCCAGCCCTCGCCCTGGCTGGGGAACAGGACGAGGGATCTGTACCCGATGCTCCCCCCAGCGGGTCGTGGGCAGCTTCTGCTCCGTTGGCACCCCTGAACAGGACGAGCAGAGTCAAAGCCCCTAACCGCGACCAGGTCCCCTCGCTGTCCCCAGCGTGGCACTTGCACAGGGGACACCACTCCCAGCTATCGCTCCAAGCTCCCGCCTTCGCCACCGCAGACAATCAGCCCTAAGCACTCCCAACTGTTGACTTCAGCCTTGCTGTCAAGCTCAAATAATAACAATTTCTACATCTCATTTGTTTTTCCTTCCGCCCAGCAAGAGCTGCGTTCCCTGCTGGGAGAGGAAAGGAGTCGTGTTATCGGCTCACGTTATCGCCTCGACCGCAGAAACTG
>NW_010124196.1:1106-3721 GCF_000699245.1 Pterocles gutturalis
ACCCCGTCCCCATTCCCCGGTCGTGCAGGATGCAGGGAATCATCTCTGCTCTCCAGCATGAAAATCCTGTTTGTTCCGACGGGGAGCAGCTCCTCTTCTGCTCTGGCCCCACGGCAGAGGTTTGAGCCTGGTCTAAGGACGACATTAAAGCCTTACCCACCCGCAGCGGGTTTTGCAGCATCATCTGGTTTTTTATTAAGCTCATTGGGATTGTTCAACCCCTTCCTTCAGGACACGCAACCGCAGGGGCTGGGGACACAGGGTTAGGGGACACAGGGATAGGGGACACAGGGTTAGGGGACACGCTTCTACAAAAGCCTCACGGAGCCGAGAGCCCTCCGCAGCGTGCAGACACCTCCACGCTGAAAGGGAACCGAGCTCCCCGAGAGCAGGGCTGACCTGGCTGGCGGGGTTGGACTGACCCCTTAACCTCGTTTCAAGAGCCGTACAGAAAGCCGGGATGCTCTAGATCATTTCATCCCAGGAGGCACAAATGCAGAGGCTGGAAGGATGTGTCCCGTGGGCTTTTCTTCTCCAGTATCCAGACCCAGATTCATCTGCCACACCTGGGATAGCGAGACACACATCCCAAGTACCCGTGGCCAAGGGCAGCCCCTTGGTCTGACATTTCAGCTGCCAGCCAATACCAAATTCATCCCCATAGGTACCCCCAGATTCCATTTTATAGGGACAGAAGAGAGGGGCAGCAGCACCATAAATACAAAAACCCCTTTTGCAAAAAGACAAGGCTCACAACTTGCATCTAAAAATTATTGCGAGACTTTTGACGCCGTGGTCCCATGCACAGACCCTCCTACAGCACAACCCCGCGGGGGTACTAACCTGGTGACCACAGCCAGGGATGTCACACTGCTCCCCAGCAGGATCTCACAGCGGATTTAAGGGATGCAGCAACCTTGGTGGGTCACAGCGCCTGGGGAAGGCCAGCAGCACTGGCTCAGCCTCAGAACGGCTCTGATAAAGCAAGGCAGGATGCGCATGCGACAGAGGGTCCCAAAACACCTCCTGTTCTCAGCGATTCTTCCAGAAAAGAGATGGAGCATTATGTGTTACTCATGCCACACCCGCTGATGAAGGACTTGCACCTTACCTGGGCTTCAGCTCTGGAAGGTCTGGGGCTCCTCATTTAGTGTCTGTGCAGATCTGCATCCAACCCACCCAACCTGGCCCACAATTACTGTCCAAAAGAACAACTTCTACAAGAATGGAGAGAGATGCATTACCCGGTTTTATTGTTTTGGAAGAGAATTGTGAAGTTCAGCTCGAAAGCAGCTCACAACAGACCAGTTGTCCCAGAAATCCCCTTGAAGAGTTCATACACCCCAAAACCAAATACTGCAACTAAACAGAACCAAAACAAAATAAAAAAGTCATCGAGTTAGGAGTAATTTTATCACGGCCATACAAAATACTAAAAGTAAAGCAAAGCAGAATTGTAACCCCTATTCCTTATCTCATTAACTTAAAATAATTGAGTGTTCCAAAAATATTTTCATCATGTTTACTAACTTCAGAAGGTGTGGCAACCCAGGGGAGATAAAGTATCAAACTTGTGTATTTCTAATCTAATCTAATCTAATCTAATGCTCTTTAGAGTCTACCTCAAGTGAAGTCTGGGTCTCTCTACAGCCTCTTTCCAAACTGACACCAGGTGGAAGAGATCAGAAGCCACACCTTGCAGCTCCGCTGCTGACCCAGGGCCGTTCTGAACTCAGCCAGGCTGTACTCTGTCAGAACCTACTCAGACCCAGAGTCCAGCACATACTGGTCACAGCCTCTGAAACGCTTGTTTCGGCAAAAAACAAAAATTTCCAAATCAGTCAAATCAGAGTCCAGAAAGCAGGCACAAGCTTCAGCTTTATTGTTTTCCAAGCATTGGTCATCTTTGCAAGGGAATGATATTGCATCTGAAAAAGAAACAGGAGAAGGAAACATTAAAGCCTCAGATCTCAAACAAGCACAGATGATCAGACACGGCATGAATCAGACCCACCACAACCCTCCTCCATTGGTTTCATCTACGGGACAAACTCGCCATGAGACCCTGTGCTCCCGTTGGATACCACTCGCCTCCCCATATAGCTCTGCTAAACCACCAGCCCCCAGCTCCTGGGGGCACCCGCCAGTGAACCCTGCCAGAGCAGGCAGCTGCACACACCAGAGCAAAGCGCGGAGCCGGCCCGGCTGCAGGAAACACGCTCCGAGCTGGGTGAAAGCCTCGTCCATTCTGGGACGTGACACAGCCGCTTACCCCAGGAGCCCCTTCCCGGCCCAGCGCTTTGGAGTCAGCCCCACGTGCACTTTCTTGCCGCCGCGGATCACAGTCACGCTCAGGGGTCTCTGAAAGGGAGAAGAAAAAAAAATAAAAGAAAATGGTGACTTTCCTTCACCAAGTCAATTCTCTTCTCCCTTCTTTTGCTGAAGCACCAGAGAACCTTAGGCCCAGGGGAGCTCTTCAGCAGCACCCATAGACCTGAAGGAAGAGAGCGTTTTGTGTGAAGACATCTCCAGGAGATCTCTCACTTCCACCCTGAAGCACCTGGTGGCTGTGGCCGCTGCCAGAGGGGCGGCAGAGCGATGCAGCCTGCTGCTGC
>NW_010124196.1:3752-4101 GCF_000699245.1 Pterocles gutturalis
AGGGCCACCCAGGGAGAACACACAGCACGATGCTCACAGCAAAGAGCACACACCTCTTAGCTCTTAGCGGAAATTAGCTCAACGCTGTGGGAGAACAAGGCCACAACAGCACAGACTGAATCTGACGCTGTTTCTGACATGGAAAGGACGACCCGAGAGATCCAGGTTCCACAGAAGAGGCTGGAGCTGACAGAGACAGGCAAGAGAACGCAGAAACGAGCTCACCCCTTCGCTGTGCTGCACCACCGTGGCGATGTTCTGCAGGTTCTGGAAGTTGTTGACATTGACAGAACCAAACTCCACAATCTCATCATCAACCTGAAGCCCCTGGACAGAGAGAAGGGAGCTG
>NW_010124196.1:4132-4391 GCF_000699245.1 Pterocles gutturalis
TCTTCCCTCCGTTCAGGCAATGGAACTACATGACGCCCTCCCCATGTGCACAGAAAGAAGCAAGTGCTCGTTCCTCTGTCCTTTCTTATGGTAAGAGAACTACTGAGGCTGGAACGGTCTGTGAGGCCTGGTATGAGCTGTGTGGTGCAACGATACAGCTGAGAAAAGAGCTTTCATCTCATTCCTGTGCAGCAATTAGTGTATTCACAGGACATCCCAGTGTGACAAATAAAAAAAAAAAATAAATAAATAAAAAAAA
>NW_010124197.1:0-6141 GCF_000699245.1 Pterocles gutturalis
CTAACATTCTGTGATTCTGTGAAACCATTTAAATATGAAAGACAAATAAATGTAGTAATGCAGATTTTAGTCAAAATGCTTTTTATGTCTTTGTGATAAAATGTATTTGCTTTGTTTGTACATTTTAAGCACAATTATGTTATAAAAACTTAGGGAAGCTGTTAACATGATTGACTAATCAGAAATATGTATAGATAAGAAGGTGCCTCATATTTATGAGACATAACTATGAGGAATAAATATTTTACCTGTGATAAAAATTCAACTCCCTTGAAGCAACCTTTTTGAAAGTTTGCACTTGAAAAACTCCAAGCTGTGTTTTAGGGGTTTTTAAAACTGTTCACTTTTCTCTTCCCTCATTTACAGGATCTTTATATTGGTTTGTTATAATAACCAGTAAGAGAGGTTGCTACTTATTCTTTATTACTTTTATAGTTTTCTCTCGTGTGCCAGGATTATCTTCAAGGAAATTAAGCTCAGGAAATACAACAGTAATATATACAATAGAACTGTCTCTGGCAGAAGAAACACAAGAACCAGAAAAAAAACCAGCAAGACTCTGTGAAGAAGACTATGTAAATCTGCAAAATGTAACATTTTTCTCATTTATTTAAAATATAAATTAATGCATCTACTATATGTATAATCTATGTTTTTTTCTTTTTCTAATAAAGCTTTTTAGGATTAAATATTTATAAAAGCACATGTTTTGAGGATACTGTAGAAAAACCTACCTTGTTTCACATATAGATATACACATAATAAATCCACTTCCAGAAGCAGTCCTGATCCAGACTTTAGACGATATCACTGGAAAGCTTTACATCAGTTTCAAGGGTTTTTTTGCTTAGTCCTCAACTGGGTCGTTTAACCTAACATGTGTGAAGTTACAAATGACAAATTATGCTCATATTTTAAGAATCAAACTATTGAATCTGTTCAAGCACCGTTCAAATCAAAGTTTGAGTGCAGAAATTTTGCATAAGATTTTAGGTAAAATAATTGCCAAAAAAAATAAGAAATTTTTTTAGAACTCAGGGAAGTAAGGTAATCAAGGCATGAATTTTTCAACAGGGGACCTCTCATTCTAATTTAAGACCCATTCTAGAATATTTTCTGGTAATTTAAACACAACCGCTTTGAACCACCTAGTGTAGGTGAGCTTCCAGGGCTTGCAGTTCAGATTCACAGGAGCCTCCCATTCATTATGTACAGGCTGGCTGACAACACAGTTAAAACACATAATTTTAAAATGTCACTTTTACATTCCACTGTAGAAACAGTGTGCAGGCTTCTGGGAGAAGGAAGGCTGATGAGTAAGAGATTGAAAAACCGTCTGGATAGAACACATTTGAATCAGAATCATAGAATCATAGACTACCAGGTCAGAAGGGACTTCAAGGATCATTCAGTTCAACCTTCCTTGGTAGTCTAGATAAGATGACCCAGTACCCTGTACTGCTGAATTCAAAAGTGTCCAATTTTGGGGAATTCACCACTTCCTGGGGAGATTATTTCAATGGCTGATGGTTCTCATTGTGAAAAATTTTCCTCTGGTGTCCAATCGGAATCTCCTCAAATGTAGCTTGTACCCCTTATCCCTCATCTTTAACATGTGTCTCCCTGTAAAAGGGAGTCTCCATCTTCTTTGTAGACAGCCTTTAAAAACTGGAGCATTGTGATAAGGTTTCCCCTAAGCCTTCTTTTCTCAAGGCTGAACAAACCCTGTTCTCTCAGCTTTTCCTCATATGGCAGGCTTCCCAGTCCTTTGATCATCTTTGTGTCCCTTCTCTGGACCCTCTTCAGCCTGTCCGCATCTTTTTTGTACAGTAGGGACCAAAAGTGAAAACAGTATTCCAGGTGTGGCCTGATAAGTGCTGAGTAGAGTGGGGTAATGGTTTCTTTATCTCTGCTGGTGATGTCCTTGTTGATGCAACCCAACATCCTGTTAGTTTTCTTTGCCACAGCAACACACTGTTTACTAGTATTGAGCTTGTTGTCCACCAGGATTCCCAAGTCTTTCTCCAGCTGGGTAAATGCCAGCCTGTGTTGCAATCCTGGATTATGTTTTCCCAGGTGCAAGACCTTATACTTGTCCTTGTTGAATTTCATTAGGTTCTTGTTAGTCCACTCTTCCAGCCTCTCCAGGTTGTCCTGCAGGGTGGCTCTCCCTTCTGAAGGGTCCATTCCCCCACTCAGTTTGGTATCATCAGCCAGCTTCATCAGGATATGTTTGATTTCATCATCCCATTATGAAGACATTAAACAGCAGCATTGGGCTCAATATCAATCCCTAGAGAGCCCCACTTGCAATAGGTTGCCAATTTGAAAAGGAGTTATTTACCTTTGTTGAGAGATTACTGAACAGTAGGACTGGCCTTGTTTTAAGAAAAGCTTTTCCTCTATTACATGGCCTATTCAACTTATTTTGCTGTTATTCTTTAAAAGTGCAATCTATATGGCACACAAATTGTCTTTTATTGTCTTGAAATAAAACACACAAGGAACTATTGCATGGAATATGAATGAAAGAAAGAGGAAAAAAAAATCCAAAACCAAATTTGTATTAAATGTCGGAAATTAAATATAAACCAAATTGATACTTGTAGCTTGATGCCTAATGTAACCAATGTATCTTTTTCTGGAAATGATCATTACTAAAATCTCAGAAGAATCATGTTATAAATGTACATGAAACATAAACATCTGAAAATAATATTTATAGTGTCATTTCCCTTTTTATTAAATTTAAGACAAGGTAACTCCTCTCATTTGAGTACTGTACCACTTGGAAACCTAGGTTTTACATTATCAGTTTTAAAAACCAGTTCTTTTCATCTTCAGTTTCTACCATGTGCAGACTACCACGGCCGAAGATGCTTTATTTGTTTTAGCTGACTCTGTAGAAGCTGTAAGAAATTTGAATTCTCTAGAGGCTGTAAGAGAGATGATCTATGAGATCAGTCATCACAGTCAACAAGTGCTGTGCACTGTCCTCAGAGTGCTAGCAAGGCCTGAGATGAACAGATGCAAAGCCTGTTTCCCTGCACAGCCTGGATATAAGAAGAAGCGGGGAAGGGAAAAAGAACTATGATAAATTGCAGAAGGTTAAAGACCAAGATACAAAGAGGCATAGGGATCAGTGATCTGGAACAAGCAGAAGCTGAAGTGGATAGTGTAGAAGGTGTCCAAACAAAAAAATTGTTGTCACTCACTTAAAATTCTGCAAGATGAAGATCCTTGTGCAAGAGCCGTCTATCCTTGGCACTTCCCAGTCTATTCTGTACAGTCTTCATGCCCTCTACCCTAGCTTGGATATGGACTTCTCTGGTTTCTGAATATGACCTGCAGGGAGTCAGAAAATAGATGCTCTAAAGGTGATTTACCTGTTTTTATATGATTGGCTAATAATGGGAGAAATGGATAGCCAGACATCTGCATTTAATTCTTTGCTTCGTCTGTGAAAATTCTTCCCATATATTCTCCATCTTCCAAGTCAGCATTGCTTCTGACTTTATAAAAAGTGTATTTAAAGTGAAATTTAGGCTGTACAACAGGCATCAAATCCCTTGCTTGTAAAAGTCCTAAGTAGTAGTTTGATTTGTTCCCACTTATTTTCTTTTTTATACTCCAGATTTTTATTTTTGCAGGAGTCTTCCAGCTTACAATGAAGGAGTATACAGTGCCTGTTCTTTGCTTTGAGATAACATTACAGTTACGTCATAATCCTGCGCAGTTAGAAGATAAAAACTGGAACTCTGTCAGGTGAAGAATGACAGGGGACCACAGTTTTCCAACGCCTATGACAACAGTCTAATGAAAGATTGGTGGCCAGGACTTCATATCACATTAGAAAAAAATAACAGAGGTTTGTTTTTTTTTTTTTAAATAATCCTAATTTCTTCTCTGGAGAAAAAAAAAATTAAAAAGGCATATTAGCATCTAGCTAGGTTCAATGCGTGGATTGTCTTTCCTGAACATTCTAACTCATGCCCCTACAGCACATGAATAGATATTTTCACATTAGAGAAAAACCAAAAAAGTAAAGAAATGAACAAACAAAAATCACCTTCATGTTTAGCGTTTCTTAGATAATAGTGTGCACTTTGTGCAACAGAGATGCACTCCATGTCTGGTATGAAGAAGTTAAAAATTGGACTTAATGTTCTGGTTGGCCCTTTGGAAGATGTGCTTAAAATTAGGCACATAATCCACTACTTTGTTGACACCTGCATCATTAATTGACCTAGTTTCCAAGTCTGGTGAAAAGAATTCTGAGGCTTGGCACTGAAATTGGAATTTTCAGAAGAAAAACCAGCACTAACTTGACTTAATTCTGTTTAACAGCAAGAGTAAAATTCTGAATTCATATTAGTAGATATTAAATTCCATGATTCAACACAAAGAAATTACTTCTAGCTAGTCTTATGTTTTCTGCATTTCTTGCACCAGTGACAGTGTGGCTGATATACATGTCTTTAATCATGATGGAAGTGACCTCATGCCGTTTGACATCAAAATTCAGATTACAGAATATCTGCTTCCCCTGCCTGTTTTTGTAGTTGTTGAAGCAGGTCTCACTGCAACATAAAGCAGAATGAAAAAAAGGTCATACTGATGCAGTATTTATAATAATAAAAAAAATATATACAAAAGAAGACTATGAAAAGAGCCTACTGTGTTTCTAATTGCAAACGTGTATTAGTGGAAGTGGCACCACACAGGACTACCAAATGATACATAAATATATCCATTTGACCAATACAGAAATTAGACTTTTTAATTGGAGGAAGGAAAATTGGTTGAAATTAGTTCTCTGACTGTAAATAAATTAAATTCCTGTTATAACAGTATGTATCACATGCACTGATTTTCTTTGCTTATATCATCAATTAGCTTTAGATACTTTATATTATGCTGAGTCTAACCCTTGAGTCACAGCCTTTGCTTTCATTTCCCATATAATTTTGTGCCACAGAATAATGATCAGCTGAATGGGTGCCTACCCGGAAGAGATTCAGAGCTACAGGTAATATCCCTACAGCCCCCGTGTCTCCCATAAGTATTCTTTTATGATTGAAGTAGTAAGGGGCACTGCTTAAAGCCCCTTCAATTATATTCTCAGTTTTTTTCAGATTGGCAGTCAAAGCTGACACTTGGTTTCTTTAGAGGTGTTCTTTTGATAAACTGTTCCTTAGTGATAATAGGAAGAGCAGCAGAAGAAGACAGAGTATAAAATACATTAACCAGGATTTCTGATTTATGTTCTAAAACAACTAAAACTTGCAGGAGACAGAACCATAGCTTGCTCAGTTTTCTTTTCTGATTATTGCAGTCTATTATGGGCTACTAGCGTGTGGCTCTGATTCTGGAAAACAGAAGTTCAACAATGGAATGCCCAAGGCGAAAAAACAAAACAAAACAATACAAAAGAAAACAAAACAAACGCCAACATGTCCAAGGCAGCAATGTTAGCCTTGCTCTGATCACAAAGAATAAGCTGGCTTATCAGAACAGAAATATCCTAACGCTGTTCACTGGTCAAAAATCAGATATTTCAGTCTAGAACGTCCCTCTTCCTTTGTCCTTTATTAATATTCTGCACCTTTTGCCTTTCTTGTTGTTTAACTTCTTGCTTTTCACCCCCAGTTTGTTCTCTGTCTCTTCCACCTCCATGTCCTCTATCTTGTCCCTGCTGGCTTTGGCCACGGATTTGCCCTTCTAAGAGAAAGAATCCCTTGTGACTGGGAATTATATGCAACACAGGAAAAAAACAGATAAAGCAAACCAGCAATGAAATACAGGAGTAACCATCCAGGGGGGTGGTAAGATACATATAGTGTTAAAGTCCAACTAAACCAGACATCTAAGGTAATTTTAAGAAAAAGAAAACCCTGCTGAGGTAAATCTTAAAACAAGGTCTCAGACCTAAACATTCATCACCGCAAAACTAATGAAGGTTCTCTAAAGGATAATTACAGACCGCTTTGAACACTGAAAGCCTTGTTAAGAATCTGAAAAGCCTTTAAAGGATGCAGTGGAATCATAACAAAATAAAGTCAATGGATAGAAAAAAAACACCATAAAGATGACTGTGCATTAAAGCCACAACCATAGAATCATAAAATCATAGAAAGGCCT
>NW_010124198.1:0-276 GCF_000699245.1 Pterocles gutturalis
TGGTGGGACATGGAAGGTCATGGTGGGGCTGTGATGGGTCACATAAAGCCGTGGTGGGACATGGAGAGTCATGGTTGGGCCGTGATGGGTCACACAAAGCCATGGTGGGACATGGAAGGTCATGGTGGGGCCTGGACCATGTTGGGCCACATGGGGCCATCTGGGACCGTGTTGGAGTATGTTGGGCCACATTGGACTGTACTGGGACATGTTGGGCCATGTTGGGCTGTACTGGGCCGTGTTGGGCCGTGCTAGGTCGTGTTGGCCCATGTTGGG
>NW_010124199.1:0-2022 GCF_000699245.1 Pterocles gutturalis
GGTGGAGGACGAGTGCTGGCAGAGTCGGGCTTGTTGGGATGCCACGCTTGCTCAGGCCACCTTCTGCTGACTCTCGCTGGGGTGTTGTACTTCCGTACTGGAGCCGGGCCTCGCTCAGACCGCAAGCTTGGCCATGTCCACATACCTCGCAGCCTTCCCCACGTCTGTCCTCCTCCTCTGTCTCAGCCTGGGATGGGTTTAACTCAGAGAAAATCAGCAGTGCGTTTCCTTCACATGTCAGTTTTCATGTCCATGGGTTCACACCCCAATAATACATCTCTGTGCGGATCGATTAAGATGTCACAAATTTTTTAGCAAGTTCAACAGATTGTTTTCTCCCCTTCTCTGGCCGCACAATTATTCCTGCTTCCTTTCCTTTAAGGAGGTTTTGCTGCTCATGCACAAAGAAAGCTCCCAGGAGAGCGGGCTGCCACAGGACTTCAGGCTTGTGCATGTGCGATGCTGGGAGCTGTGGCTTGTCTTTCCCCCTCTTACCCCCCCTTATTTCACCTCCCAACATTTTGTGGCAAGAATGAGAGCTTTTTTAAAATAGCAAGAAGACAGCAAAGCAGCCCAAGTTGGTAGCAACTGAGTTGTTATTATCCGCCAGCATCCATGAAATTAATCCACAGCAGAGAAAATGCTTCCAGCTGGTAACCACTGGCCAAAGGGGCTTTGCAGCCATCAACTGACCAGCTCGCCGGCCGCTCTTTGTTAACGATAAATTAATTCTCCGGTGATTGCTTTCAGGAGAGGGCGTCAGATGCAGTTTCCCAACTTTCACGTGGAGCTGAGCAGTTTATTTCCAGTGAGATGGTTTTGCTCCTGTGGGTCAGGGAGAAGCAGAAGCACTCACAGCCGGGTTTGGACGATAATATGGAAAGGGAGAAAAGGAGTTGAGGTCTGGAGATGCAGGTTGTGTCCTGGGAGGCGTTCATCCATGCCTTGCTAGAGAGGAGTGTGCGATAAATGAGCTGCTTGTGCTTTAAATGAAGTTACTGTAAAAGGGCAAAACACTTCTGTGCGCTGTACGTGGTTTGTAAAAGCACCACGGCAATTCAGCTGTTGGTTTTTTTTTTTTTATTGGAAGATACAGAAAGTATGGGAGTTTGTGGGCCCTGAAAACACCGGGGCAGGGGAGGGGAGAAATAACTGCCTAAGTGTTAAATAAAAAGCCGTCCTGTCCCCCGAATTTGGGATGTCTGCTGAGCTCTGAAACGTGAGTGTAAACCAGGCTGGAAGAGCGAAACTCATGTTTCACTGCTAATTCCACTGGGATATAAATTGCAAAAATGACTCGTATGGCTCGGTTTTGGGAACGATGCCTTTGGCATGAACCAGCAGCGGGATAACTCAGTTCTTCCCTTGTTTATGCTGGCTTGCTTGGCTGATGCCCGTGGGTTTCTTCTCATGGATTTACACCAGCGTTAGGAACAAATCCAGACCAAGAATATCCCGGAAAGGATATCTCAGTATTTCTTGCAGAAGGAATGCCCACATAAAGCTGAATTAACAACAGCAACTCATTTCTTTGTGCCATGCTCCAGTCTTAGTCCGGGAATCACAGGCAAAAAGCATAGGACGGACACAAAGCCCTGCTCTCAGTGCCCTTCCCTAGCCACCATCCCCTCGCCGATTCGTGGCTGAGGTGCTGTGAACGAGTCCTAAAAATAATCAACAAAAATATCAGGTACCGTCTCCGAGACTCTTCTCGCTTTTGCAGGAACAAATGGTCAAGTTGCATCATCTGAGTTTTTTTTACGCCCTTAACCTGCAGCTGAGGGATTTCAGCAGCCACACCCCCATCTTGTGCTGCACTGTATGCGTGTGAGGGGGGTGCTGCTGACCCCCAGCCCCAGCAGCTCTGCAGCCCCAGGGACCCACGGAACGCAGGATCGCCCCCGTCACATCCGTCTTGTAGCGGGACCGGAGGCTCCGGTGACTCCCATGCAGTGATGGGGACAGAGCCCTTTGCTGGTGGCTGCTGTCACCTGCTGAGACCAGCACTCTCCATCTCATCTC
>NW_010124199.1:2034-11250 GCF_000699245.1 Pterocles gutturalis
GTGGAGGCAGGCGGGGGCTCGGAGTCACGGATCCTCTCTGCGGATGCTCCGGGATGCTGGCACAGCTGGGAAGCCCTGCCTGCTGTGGAGGGAACCCTACACCAGGGCTCCCAAGTAGCCTGGGGAGAGGGTGAGCTGCAAGACCACCCTGCAGTGCCACAGAGAGGGGGTGCCATCCCCCTAAAGCTGGAGAGCTGGGGAGCCGGCTGGGAGCAGGCTGCCTGGCGAGCTCTGCCCTAGCTTTGCAGCTCTGCCTTGTGCAGAAGCGCAGGCGTGAGCCTGAACTCCAACAAAAATGGTTACTGGGGCGGGTTGGTTTTTTCCAAGGTAGATGTTAAGTGCTGTGTCTTCACAGGGAGTGCTTTTATTTTAAAATCAGAGGAGACAGGGTGGTTTTTATTCTGCAGAGCACCAGGAGAGGCCATGGATGGATGTATTTGCCATAATAGCCTTTCTGGCAGGTGGGGAAAAAGAGCAGGAAAAATTAATCTGCAAAGCAAAAAAAATGTAAGGAGTCAAAACATTTTGGCAGCTGAAGGTCTGGAGTCACTCAAGCTCTTGATACAGCTACGGCCATGCAAAACTGCTATGAGGGAGGGTAAAGTCTATGCCCAAAAATGACATCAAAAGGGTGCTCGCTCAGGAAACCAGCAGGTCTATATTTGTGCAATTGATGTTTGCTGAAGTCGCAGATCACAACTGAATACACTTCCTGTCAACCTAAAAAGTCAAGTTTAAAAAAAAAAAACAATCCACGCCGTACCCCTCATTTCCCGGAAAACTTTTTCATGCTCTGTCATCCTGTATTGTGGCCGTTTCAAACGCAGCTCGGTACAATCAAAATAACTTCTACAAAGGGCGCCAAGGATGTTGCAGATTTCCGCCTCATTTTTTTTTTACGTGATACACGGTTTATTTGAGTTTCTTGTGCCCGGTCTGCACCTGAGCCTATCTGCAAAGCCAAGCCTCTTCCTGACCTTAGCAGGGATCAGGATAAATGTGGGTGCATGGGGCGTTTCATCTGTCTTTCCTTTTTTTATGTCTGCGAGTTCCCTCTTTAGAGTAAGAGCTCACCCGGATGGCAGCTGCTGTCCAAGGGCGTGTTCGTTGGGAGTCTGGTGCACGAAAACAAATTTGTCAGGAAGGCTCTCCTCCAAATTTTTGGAGCTTGATGGTATGCACTTTCTCTGTCCTGGCCATGGGAGTGTCCAGCTCCAACTCCTTTCCATGCACATGAGATTTCCTCATGTTATGAAACATGATGTCTGAGCTCCAGTCACTCTGGTTTGTTTTGCTTGGGTTTTAGGTTTCATTCAGCAACTAGTGAGGGCTATTTGGGAACAGTTGGGGCTCTGCCTTTGGTGTGCATCCTTGGTTTGTGGAAATGTGCTGGCTTTCTGCAGTGGGATTGCTGCTGTTACAGATGGGGACATGGAGGAAACTGAGTCTCAGGGGACAGTGGGGTTCCTGGGAGGAGGCTGGAGGATTTGGGGTTGGCCTCTCCATACAAGTCACAAGGTTGGTGAGGTGTTTGTGTAAGGGGATTTGGCTCAGCGAGGGATTCCCCTTGGCTTGCTCCCAGGAAAGAGGCTTACTGCAGGGTCTGTGGGGTGTTGGGGGCAGCGGGGTGCTCTGAGGGAGGCAAATGGTGATCCTGCCTTCGCAAAAGCTCTCCCAGCACTCTGAAGGGCAGGAAAACTCTCATATTTATCCGAGTCTGCTGGTGGAGGCAATAAGCTAATAAGCCTGACTGTCCTTGCTCCACGTCTTACGTTTCCTTGTCTCCGTTTGATGAGGATATTGATATTGGATATTTCTGATGGTTTTTTCAAAGCAGGGAAGTTATGCTTCTCCTGGTTTTCACCAGGCCTGGAAAGCCAGCAGCCTCCCAGTGCAGGATCATGGAATCACAGAATGGTTTGGGTTAGAAGGGACCTGAAAGACCATTGAGTTCCAACCCCCTGCCATGGGCAGGGACACCTTCCACTAGACCAGGTTACTCAAAGTAGACCACAGGGGAAGCAGAGGAGCAAGGTGGACTTGCTGCCATCCCAACAGTGTCCCCAGGGGTGTCCAGGGTCCATACCCACTCCCCAGTCCTGTGGCAGCTCTGGGGTGGGAGCTGGTTGAGTTTTCCTTTGGAATATCCCGGTCTTTTCCCTTGTGATGTGGTGGGGAGGAACCACGTGTGGTGGGTGCTGAGGTCTGGTCTGGGCAGGCTTTCTGGTGACCTTCATTACGTTGATGGAAAGTGCTTTTGATCTAATTCCTTCTCCCTTCTGTCCCTGCAGGATACAAAGGAGGAGGTCTCAGAGAAACCAAAGCCTGCTCCGACTGCAGAGAAATATGGCTGGATTAAGAAAAGCAGCGGAGGGCTCCTGGGATTGTGGAAGGATCGTTACATCCAGCTACGGAAAACACAGCTCGTGGTCTTTGAGGATGAGGTATGGTCACAGCAAACGGCTTTGAATGAGGGGTAGGATCAGGCCCTTGGTGACACACATTCCTACATTTTTCACTCTTCCCTCCAGCCCATTCCTTTCAAAAGGGCTTCTCCAGTTATCTCCAGGAAGGTTATACGCTATAAAGAAGAGACAGCAGCTGCATTTTAGAGTATATTGTATATCATGAATATTGTAGCCAGTAAATATTTTGACAGTGCCACTGCCAAAAAAAAAAAAAAACCAAATGGGGGCAGGACATCCTGTGAGAAGGTGAACAGAGCAAAGCCTTGGGTGGAAGCAGGATATGTGCTATGCGTTTTTGGCATTTAAAGGATAAAACTGGATTGTCGCAGGCTGAGTTCCCACCTGCTGCTTGAGGGAACGGCAGGCAACCTTGCAGCTGTTTGGCACCCCTCAAGCAGCTCAAATTGTTGCTAGCCAGACTCTTCAGGGTTCCGTTTAGATACCGATGGACGCAGGGAGAGGTTGTAAGTGCTTGCTGTCTTCCTTAAGCAGGAACACAGTCTGGATTTGGCTCATCCTTTCCCTTTACTTGAGCCAGTACTGAGCAAAGGACCCCTGGGAGCCTTGTTCTGGACTTCTCGAGATAAACTGCTTGCCTTAAATTCATGGCCTCGCTTAAAGCTGTTTCTAGTCAAATGAGAAATAAGAGCCAAGCTGAATCTGTCCTGTATCTTCATGCGAGAAGAACGGAGAGTGCGGGGTTGGTCCTGCTGGGCTGCAAAGCTGGCTCTGTCCTGAGCCAGGCCCTCGGTTTCTGGGCTGGAAAGGGCTTCTGCAAGAGCAGAGTTTGCCCCAAAAAGTTAGAAATTCCTGTGCAGAGCACAAGCTGCAAGACAGAGAGGTTTGAGATTAAGGGTGGGTGAGTGAGTCTAAGCCCTGCTGGTGTACAGGATCTTGAAGTTCTCCATGAGGATGGAGAAGCATTTCTCACTGTGTGTCTGCATGAGGACCACGTGCCCGTGCGGTGTCTGACACAAGGGGATCTGGCTCATTCGTGGGCGTTGGGATGATACGAAAACAAAATCATGTATAGCTTCTGTGCAGTGTGTCAAGGGAAGAAGAATGGGGAAATATTTCAGCATCTGCATTGCTGTGATGGTTTCAGGAACAACAGGACTGACAAATGACTTTGGTTCTCTTTTTTTAAAAAACATACAATTGCCTAATAAAGAAGATTTGTTATAAACAGTTTAGGTTAAAGAGTATTACCTCCTCCCATACTCTGAACCCTCCCGCTCTTCCTGAATTCCAAAGCTTTCTGGAGGTGTTTGTTCTTAGTTTTGAAATGTCATGAAAAGTGCAAGAATAATGAAATGAGGACTCCATGTCAGGTGATGAGCAGCTTGGAAGGCAGGCGAAGCAGTGGGGGTTTCACTTACGCGGAGAGATGCAGCCTGGTCCTCCTAACGGTTGACTGTCTGCAGATGGCTTCCCAGTGCCCCGGACACTTGTTGACTCCAGCTGAAGCTCCAGGAACTCACATAAACAAATTTATAAACATGACGTAGGTTTTTTTTAAAGGGCATGCCTTTAAAAACAAGATATATAGAGGCTCCCATTACCACAAGGGAAAAAAAAAGAGGCTTTTAAAGTAAGATTGATTTTCACAGACATTCAGAAGAAGGAAAAATCCCAATCATTTAAAGGGTTATTTTATTATCTCAACAAGGAAAATGGCATTTGTAACAACCAGGCATAATGTTTTCTGGTAGCCTGCGGATTGTGGTAACATCCTGTAATAAATTGCATCTGTAAGCTGCAGCAGCTACAAGGTCCCATTATTGTAAATAAGGGATCATGTTAATATCTATAGGCTATTAAACTGGCTCACAGTGAAGTCAAATGTCCTAAGAGAGGAAATTGCTACAAAATTATCTGGTGGCACAATAGGATAGTGTGTGCTTGTGCAGGCTTACTACGGGGGAACTAAAGGAAATGGCAATTTTCTGCACTCCGGAGGGGTCCCATTGCCACAGAATTGAGGCAGTTCACGTTTATTACTCTATTTATCTTCCTTTAACGTGAGTTAGGGCAGTTTTGCTGTCTCCATCTTACAACTGGGGAACTGAGTTTTGAGATGAGAAGCGCCTTGCACAATGTCAGAGGAGCCTCTGTGGTGCAGCGTGATATGGTGGCTTTCATTTCTGCAGTGGGTTTTTTTCCCCACTGAACCTTCTCTACATACCTGCCCTGCTTTGTGTGACCCTGGAGACAGACGCAGCATCCCAGACCATCCTCTGGCTGAAACATTTTAAATGGGATTGTTCAGTCCTTGCTGAATTGGGGCCCTAGAAAAAGAAAGGAGATAAATTATAGAATGGTTTGGGTTGGAAGGGACCTTAAAGATCATCGAGTTCTACCCCCTGCCATGGGCAGGGACACCTCCCACCAGCCCAGGTTGCTCAGAGCCTCATCCAGCCTGGCCTTGAACCCCTGCAGGGATGGGGCATCCACAGCTTCTCTGGGCAACCTGGGCCACTGCCTCACCACCCTTCCAGTGAAAAATTTCTTCCTAATAAAGCCTCAGGTAACAGAAACACAAGTATATTTCCGTATGTATCCCAAGTTAGACCTACATGGGTTAAATGGGAGGGAGGTCAGCTTCCATGTGGGAGGGCAGGTTTGGAGGCTGAGTATTTCAGCTGGTCTGAGCCCATCAGATTTCCAGGAACTGAGCTAGCGACTTGGACACGTTGTGCTTTTTTATCAGTTCCTCATGTGTTCGAGCCGTTCACCAAGAGGTGCTAATACTGCCTTTAGCAGTTGTTTCACATGCAGGCATGCTTGTTTATGCAATTGCACGAGGCTGGCTGCACTCGTAGCTGAGGTTTGTGCGTGCAAAAGAAGAGCAGAGGGGATGGCCAACGTGAGATGCAGGCAATAATCTTGTACCATGTCACCGGAAAGTACAGTCTGAGCAGAACACAAATACTGTATTTATCATCATCAACAGCAATCTCCTGGAACGTGCTCCAGCCCTGCCCTGGGAGTGTGTTTCCCATCTTGCATCTGTTAGTCGGGCTTTTGGTTTGGTTTAAAGTGGAGCTACCTCCCGAAGGCAAATTGCGAATGGCTATTGTATTACCTGGAGCAGATGGGGGGTGACAGTCATCCCACCGGGCTTCAGGTTTCTTTTGGCGGTTGTGAAATGAAGGAAGATGGATTTCTTGTTATCTGCTGTGCCTCCATCTGCAGCACACCACATCTGTACCCTCACGTAAACTAAGAACCAAGCGGGCAGGTTATTTGCTAACGGGGTTTTTTGTCTTCTCTCTGCATATTCTTGCAAAAATAAAAATTAAGTGTTGCAAAACTACAGAGAGCGTCTGAAGAACAGGCAATTCTGTGCAGAGAGGCTACGCAGATCAGTATCATCGCTCCATGGATTAGAAAGCATCAGTCTTGGGTTTGGTTTCTTTTCCCTGAACAGTGCAGCTAGTGGTTAGAGTTGGTTTTTTGTTGTTTTGGGGCTTTTTAAAGTGTATTATTTGACAGGGGAAAAAAAACCTCCTAGGCAAAGAGTCTTCCAGGGACAAGAGGATCCACTCAGCATTTAACAGTCGTGCAGTTAACATCTGCATTTTGCCCCTGTTAGAGTGATTGCCATGTATACCCGAAAGTGATTTATTAAAATGCTTTGAGATCTTTAGATGGAGAAGTAAATTATTATTTCAGGCAGTCTAGACACTGTACACTGAATGGAGGGTCACAGCCCATGAATGTGTGTCAGCAAAGAGGGCTTTGAAGAGAATTCCCTGCCTTGATTGGCAGTGGGACAACCTTGAGAGCTGTGTGCTGCAGGGAGGTGCGACCACCGAGCAAGGACTCAACCCTTGTGTCTCAGGACGATGTAAAAGGATTGCTTTAACTTTTTTTGGAATGCTAGAGACCAAATGGAGCGGAAGTCTATCCAGAACATGTGTCTGAGACCCATGTGTGGGGGCAGGACTCTGGAATTGACCTTGTCTCTGTGTGATGCTGAGTATCCTCCGGGTCCCAGGAGGCTGGAGGGGCCTGGAGACCTGCAGCAGGGTCGGGTCATTCAGTCTTTATCTTAGTGGTGCAGGACAAACATAAAGGATCTCTTTGTGACCCAGGTAGGCTCACAGAGAGGGGCTGGATGCATGCCAAGCGTAAAAC
Source organism: Pterocles gutturalis (assembly GCF_000699245.1). NCBI lineage: Eukaryota > Metazoa > Chordata > Aves > Pterocliformes > Pteroclidae > Pterocles > Pterocles gutturalis. Next base: position 8,643 of record NW_010124199.1, read on the forward strand.
AGAGACAAAAGCCCCATTCTGGTGCTCCCTGAACTCAGATGCTTTTCCTTTGCTCTCAGATGTGGAGTTTTCTTATTTCTCTGGCTGCTTTCTTCCCTGCCCTCCTTGAAGAGGATAACTTGCTCGGAGATGAAGGAGCCATAGCTTGCACAGACAAGCTGGTGCCCCTGGGAGGCAGGGTCCTGCATGTTCCTCTCCTCGCTGCCCCTGTTCCCTGGCCAAGCCATAGTCCCCCAAGCCTCCCCAGGGAGGAGAGGGGCAGCTGGACACCGAGATGCAATGTCACAGCAAAACCACAGCTCTCCACACTGCCAAGTCCTTCTTGTCCCCTATATCAGTGCCCTACTGTTCTTAGGAAGCTTGCACGGATCAGAGGGAAAGTTCCCCTCCAAGAGGCGGGAAGGATGGTGTGGACAAGGAGGGTGACACTGGGCTCTGCTGGGGACAGACCTGCTCTCAACAGTGGAGAGGATGGGCAGGAGTCTTCGTGCTGGTCTCTGGTCAAAGCGCTGCCAAGCTGACTATGTCCTGAGCCCAGAAAACTTTCACGTCGGAGCGGGTAACCGCGCCGGCCGTGTGGCAGGTCTGTGATGTGGGCGGTCATCCACCAAAGGCCAGGATGAGATCACCCGTCCCCGAGGCATGTATGCCTGACCTCACCCTTCTCTGTCATTTCTTGGCCACGGAGTGGTTATTATTTCCAGCCCTGTCCTTTTGCAGTGACATTGCGATACCAGGATTGCAGCAGGAGCCTTGTGCCTTCAAAGGGCTCAGAACGTCAGCAGGATTTTATCTGCTGGGTTTTAGGTTAGGGCAGGATTCATCTCCTCCTCTTAGTATGCATTTCCCCAGTTCTCTGTTCACATTCACCTGCTCAGTGTTAAATGAAATAAACAGTAATGTCATTAAAATAATAAACCTAAATTAGATCCAGACATCCCTCAGTGGCTCGGAACTTGCTCTGCATACCGGCATCGGCTCTGCCGGGCCCCCATCCCCAGATAGGAGGGTTTAAAAAAACCTAAACACAGCCTGAGCTCTGCACAGCGACTTAAATGTCAAGTGGTAAAAGGGAGGAAATTCCCCGCAGCCCACTTCCCTCTGAACTCTCCATTCCCTGCCTCCAGCCACGCAGCAGCTTCCTGGCTACGACACATTTCCTTATCCCACACCCCCTCTCCACTGCAGGAATTGCTAAATACAAACTCATACGGGTACAAGGAGCTGCCTTGGGAGCAGAGCCTGAGCTGGGCATGGTCGTGGCCAGCAGTTTTAATTTAGGATGGTACAGGGAGGTTCATGGGGCATGCTGACTGTAGCACTTAACCGGCAAGAGCTGCTCTGCGATTCTCACTGCTTATTTGTGTAATACTTAGCAAAAGGGAGCTTTGGTCTCTTCTGAGCTACTGAGACATGAAGAATATTATCTGCCCAGCGTTACGCTGTGATTCCTATTAGGGATGGTGCTCCGCAGCTGAACCGAGCCACGTACCACGTGTGGAATTTTAGTTATGTTACTGGAAGAAATGAGCCAAGATCGCGGCCGGCAGTCATCAGTGAAGATACACCAGAGATAAATTTCTCCACTGAGACACTGGCCCCGACAGTTTTGCTGGCTGTACAGGACCGAATTTCCAATCCTAAGCATTTTGACAGCTGTGAGCGTGGCTGCAAGAGGAGCATGTCCCAGTCGCATGACTGGAGATGGTTGCAACTGACCTTGCTGAGACTCGGTGTGGTGGCAGGGATTCCCTCTTGTCTCCACTCTGCCTTGGCCTTCCTGGGGGGCTGCTTGGACCATCATGATGCTTGCATCATCTTCCCTATGAAAAAGCAGAATAACATCCCTTGTTTCCATTATGGGGAGGAGGTACTGTCACCAAGCTAAAGGGAAGTGTGGGGAGCACTGTGAGATGATGCCAGGAAGGTTTATAAAAGTGTACCGTGTTATTCCTCCTCCCTGTGCCAGGACTGACAGCACATTCTCAGCCTGTGGCTGGGGCAGGATGATGGGAAAAGACCTTCCCACCTTGTTTCTGGCTGCAGATCTCTGGATGAGGCCAACAGAGATGGCAGAAGCTGGTGTTACTGTCCACAACATGTTATTTGCTCAGCCACTGCAGACCACTAGCCACAAATCAGCCTGTGGCTTAAAGACTAGGGTGTTTTCTTAGCCTGATTTATGGGGCCTTGCTGTCTGCATGCAGGTTATTTTTAAGGCAGAAGAGCTTTTAGACAGATGCAAGGGAAGACATGCAGAGTTTGATGGTATATGATTGATTTCAATGCCTTCTATTCATGGTAATGTTTCATTCCCTCTCTGCAGGATGAACAGAAGTGCATAGAAACAGTGGAACTGGAGAGTTATGACAAGTGCCAGGAACTGCGTGCGCTACTAAAGAAGAAAAACCGTTTCATTTTAATCCGCTCCCCGGGTAAGAAGGTAGGATTGCCTTTCTCGTCACCCTCAAGTCCGCTACCTCCAAAATGAGTTCCCAGGCAGCTGCGCCCAGAGCAGATGAAAGGCTCTGAGATTTCGCTCTTTGGGAGCTGGGAGAAATGACCTGTAGCGTGAATGGTTTACGGTGTGTAAGGAAGGAGGAATGCC
>NW_010124199.1:11281-40634 GCF_000699245.1 Pterocles gutturalis
TTTCTTCTTGTGTTGGGGAAAGGGTCTTCCTGCATCTCAGCTTCTTGGTATTTTTCCTGCCTTATCATTTTCTTTCTTCCAGTACTCCCTGAGCAGTTGAGAATTACTATTCCCTGTGTTTCCCCCATGTGCTCTGGGTGTGGAAGTCTCCCTGTCCCAGTTGTATGTGCTGCAGCTTTGCCCAAGTTCCAGTGAAATCAATGATCCCGATCCATGTCCTGAGACAGTTACTGGAGTTGGAACTGTTGATCTGAGAAATTCCAAAGTTTCTTGGAGCCAAACAGTTCCTAGGAGAAAAGATTTATTTTGCAGAATTCATAAAATTCGACATCTTTAGCTTCTTGCGCAGCATCTGATTAGATGCAGAACCTAACGACCAAGCTGGCGTTGCAAAGAAGCTATACATCCATCTGAGCCCTGGATGGATGCAAGGACACGCTGGCCTTACTTCCTATGTAGGTTATCATCATTACACATCTTTGTAATGATTCCCTATCCCTTTCAGCATCTTTATGGGCTAGGAGGCTTCTGTTGTTGCTTTGGGGCATCACACTTTGATTACTTCCAATTTCAAAGTGATTTTATTGGCCTAAGAGATCTTACTAAATCTCCCCATGCACATCTGAGAGGTTGTGACGGACAACACATTTCATTTCCATACAAATATGAACAGGCAAAAATACCAGCTTGCCTGCATTCCTTCATCTCCATTTTGTTTAAATAAATGGAGGTTGTTTAGTCATTGTTGTCACTGTTGCTTATTCTTTCACTCCAGTCACTTAGTGTTTATTCATATAAGAAGACCCCAGCTGAGTTCAGAGCACTATTGTGCTCAACTTCATTCAAAACAACAAAACAAGGGACTGTCCTGCCCCAAAACACTCCCATGGGGAGATTTAATAAGATCTCTTAGGCCAATAACCTGGAAACTTACACCCTGGGCTAGTGAGCTCCTGCTCAGCGCTGGATCCCAGAGCTGTGAGTCTCCAGTCTGAGCAGAGGTTTAGTGTTTGCTTTGTAACTCAATTGATCAGAAATAACATCCGTTTTAGACCGAAAGTGGCTAACCCTGGCAGGCTTGGTGTGTTTTCTAGAGGGTGGCTCAATGGCTGCAAGTGCACACCTATTCCCAGGGAGGCGAATAAAAGCCTGTGTGCTCAGAGATGGGTGGCATAGGAGGAATTATTACTATTTGCAAGTTTGCTACTTGGAGAGGCGAAGTGTCTGATAGCTGCATGTGTCTCTGCATTGCTGCATGAATCAACGCAAGGTGTGAGACCTGCTCCTAAACCTTTCAGTTTTTTGCTAGGAGGAAAATATACCCAAACTCTGCCCTGACAGGGTAACTTCATCCTTTTGGCATGCTGTCAGGTTTACAGCTCCCCTGTTTTTCATGCCACTGATTAACTGGAGACCTAGATAGAGGCTACTTTTTATAAGGCTCTTTTGGTGAAAGGAAGGGCTTTTCTAAATGAAAAGTTCCCTGTTTGTAGCTTCCCCTCCCACCCTCCTTTTGGCTGGGAATCTGGTGAGGGTGTTGACACACAACATACTTTGGCAGAGGTTAGAACAGGCTTCAATGAGGAGGCCAATGTACACAACTGTCCTTCTTCTGTTTTGAAATCGCAGCTGTGGCGATATATATCAGCTAAACATTTTCCATTTGGGAGGCTTGCTGCCATTCACAGTTTAAAATCACCCTGTGAGCTGCCTTGCCAAATTCTGCCAGATCTTGCTAGGGCTTTTTTTTGCCCCCTCTCTGTAACACAATGCCAAGGAACGCAGCAGAAAGCCAGTGAGTTGGTGGGACTTACGAACAAGCTAGGAAAGGGAATCCTGGTTTAAATCTTGGCTGGGATATTCTTGAGGAGCAGAGGACATGAATCAGCCAGTTAAAACTACTCTGTAGCTAGAGTTGCACCCGAATAAATAAGTTGTCTTGCTGAACACTGGTCTTTAATGGATTTACCCCAGATTCTGCCTACCCTGTTCCCAAGAATGACATTTTTGTCAAGCTGTGACAATATGAGCATGTCACACGCCTGCACTGGTGTGGAGCTGAAACAAAGTGCTGCTGGAAGTGTGCAAAAGACCTCTCTGCTTAGAAATCTCAAATGCTTCGTTCCACCCGCAGCAATTAAATTAAAACTGTTGGATGCAGAGAGCTGATCTTGTAAGAAAAGGCAGCAGCCTTGGCCTGGAGACTTTAAAACACACTCACTATGCAAAAAGCAGTGTAAATGATGCTTGGTGTGAACTGCCTAGAAACTACAGAGATTGGCACAAGTCTGGTATCCAGCGGATCTGAAAGCCCTCAGCTGCAGAGAAGTCTTAAGAATGGGAAGAAAAAGGTAAAGAGTCCATGAGCAAGCACTGCAGCTCCCCACACATCATTTCCCAGCACAGCCAGGCACAAACTCCACACCTGCGGTCTGGTGTGGAAACTTCCATTGCTTATTTTTCCCTTAGTCAACTTTGGAGGTACCTGCAGCTGCCTTCAGCAGGGGCCCAGCCTGGAAGCTGCAGCAGTTTGCAGTGAGGCACATCTGCCCTGTGTACGCAGGAGTCTGCTCCAGTTTGGCAGAGGTGCTGCGTTGTTCCCAGGGATGAGGTAGCTCTTGGTTCAGCTGCAGAAAACCACAAGAATAACTGACAGTCCCTTGGCTCCGTCCCTGATCTAACCTGACAAAGTCATGTAGAAGAAGGCAGGAGATGACCTCACGTCTGGTGGATAGACTCGGGTGCACTCTTGATATAGTTTAAGATGTTACTGACCCAGCTTTGCTTTGGCTTCTGCTGAAGATGACCACCCCGTACCAAAAGTCAGCAGAAGGGAACACATTCCCACACCTAAACCAGCCGTTCACAGTCCAGGTTAGCCCAGCCTTACTGAACTGAAGACAGGCTTGGCACTGAAACAGCTGAGGAGCAAGCACAGGTTTCTGTCATCCACCTCTGCTGCAGATCTGCAGCATTGAGCAGAATTGCTCAGCAAAGAGCTGGTGTTGGTAAAGGTTGTAAAATGCAGCTATAGGGTTCTCCAGAGCTTCTCTGCTAAATCATTCAGTGCAGGTACAACAGACTGACCCCAGGAACACTTTTCATTCCTGGAAAGCAGGGTCAGCATAGCCATAAGAGTGTCACTGCTTGAAGAGACTGATATCTCTGAGAAGACATGGAGCAATCGGGGACACTGTGCTCGCTGCCGTCACAGCCAGTGACCCGCGTGCGAGTCTCTTGTTGCAGGACATGTAGCCAGTGATTCAGCAAAAAAAATTGCGTAGTCTGTATTCACAGCTTACAATGGTCACTATCACATTCAGTTTAGCCATGACAGCTTTTCCTGGCACACCAGCCTGTTGTTTATGGCATGACTCAGTCTCAGCTGGCTGAGCAAGGAGGAGAGCAAATGCCTTACCCTGCCTGCTGCCCTCTTATATTGGTGTCACTGACTCTCTGCCTTAAATTGCTGCTGGAGAACAGACCCGGCTTAACATTTTGTGGGGAGTAACCATCTCCAGAGACATCCTCTGAGATCTGTGAATACTCAAATGAGTAAAAATACAGACAAGATAAAATACAGACAAGATAAATTTCCTTGTTTCTTGTTTGTAGAGGACCTGGGTGTCTCAGAGGAGTGCACAGAGCCCCAGTGGCAGACAGGACAGAGACCAACTCCTCCAGCTCCTTCCCAGCTCTTTTCCACAGCCATCTGCTTTATAGAGAGTGTCCATGGTGCTCTGAGTTAGCCTCCTGTCCCCAGTGCCATCGTGGAGGGTGTGAGACACAAACAAATGCAGACAGACAAGGGAGTGCAAGGCAGCAAAGAGACTCTGGCTGGCAGCATCTCGAGCACCAGCCTGCGCTCCAGCAGTATGACGCTTCCCTGGATATTGTGGTGGATATTGTTCTAAAAATGAGAAAAAAGTTTTGAAACAAAGATAACTGGGTGTACTGGGAGGAACTTGCTGCCAGCCTTGAGGCTGCTCCTCTGTGTCACAGCCCCAGGGACTTGTGCAGGCAGGGAGCAGGGCTGCAGCGGCACGAGTCCGGCATTGCCCGCGCTGCCCCATCGCAGGGAGCAGGGTCCCGCGCAGAGCGCTGCTTGTCCTCCCTCGGGCAGCCCATTGAGAAACCGGAGGGCTCTTTCTGCTCATGCCTTGGGAGCATCTTTCCACGAGTCCCTTTCCCCCACGATCTCTGCATTCGGTGGCCGTGGCAGTTGGCCATTGTTACACTGTACAGCAGAGGGTTGTGTGCCGGAGGGACATCTCAGCTTCTCATTAATGATGAACCACCCCCCCGAGCCTTCGCTCTGCCCTGCCGCAGGGTTGCTGACACCAGCGCTTAGTCACAGTCTCAGCTCCGGGAGGCCAGAGGCTTTTGTTGAGAATGAGGCACAGAAAGTGGCATTGGAAGAGGAAGCCTTAAGTGAGGCAGGAATCCTTCCCTTGAACAACATGTACGGAGATTTCTAAACCCTGGTGCAGGCTGCCAGGTCTTTGCCAGGCAGTGCAGCAGCTCAGCTCCTCACAAGTAGAGCTTTCTCATAAGCTTTTATAATCACAAAGCTTTGGGGCAAAATTGTTTCCAAACCAAAAAAAAGTTTTTAAGCACATACAAAACTAGGCCTGCTTGGACTAAAAATCTGGCTGTCGCTCTGCTTTGGAGCCTTGCCTTCCCTTAGGTACCCTGGTTAGCATGGTCCTTCTGCACCCCAGACACAGGGCTCTTTTTCCAGAGGGCTGTGGTTCAGGCCTGAACCTCTCCTCTGAGCTCTCAGGAAGACGTGGTCCCATCACCTTATGTGCAAACTAATTGAATAAATAATCTTTCCCCATATTGCTGCTTACCTCCCTGCTTACCATGCTGGTTGTGAGGGTCTGGCACTTTGTCACTGTGGTGTGCAGATGTAAATTCATGGCACTGAAGTGAGGAACAAATGCAGCAGGGAAGGGCAGTCAGTGGGAGTGGGTGTAAGGACATCAGGCTTTAGTTCTGCAGAATTTCTGATGGTACCTTCAGAAGTTGCCGAGACCCAAACAACTGCTGCTTTGTTGTGCCATAAACAAAACAAGGAGCTGCTAAGAGCATTCGACTGTCAGTCTCCATTAACTTTGTCATCCTGATTTTATATAGTCCCTGTTTTATATAGACACGGCTAGGATTTCAGAGTGTGGGGCCTCATTTACAGAAAGGCTGGGACTACGACTGCTCTTGAAGGCAACAGGAAGGTGCAGAATACCTGTAGGATGTTAAATACCCAAAAAAACTATTCCAAATGAGACCCCACAAGTATGTGTATTGAATGAGCCTCTCTGTAGCTCACTTCCCCACCTGTAAGGGGTGGATAATTTTAGTTGCTCCGGAAAGTAATTTGTGAAGGTCAGAGCCCCAGATTCCTGTATCAGTTCTGTTCTGCAGAGCCGCCGGAACAGGGAAGCAGGCAGAGCCCACTGCACGCAGCCTTCCTGATGCTCTCTGCTTGCAGCCTGGGGGGAAGTTGAAGATGAAGTACTTTATTGCATCTGAACCAGAATAAAATCTTGGACTTTAAGTCTGATTCTCTATACAGAGTGTGACTCTTCGCTGTACAACTCACCACTGCTCTAAGAGCTATTCCAAGTGTTTTGCAGAAGGAAGAAATTCTTACTTTCTTACTATTCTAGTTACTAGTTGCAAAAATAAAACTACAGCAACAAGCTGTTCAGCATAACAAAATCCTGTCCGTGGGAGCGATGAAGTACTTGCCAAAGCACAAAGGAATTTGTAGTTTAAACACAGGCTGGAACTGGATGTTATATAGAAACTGAAGTGATACACAGAGAGCTCTCTGGTCCTGACAAGGAAAGCTTAGGCAAAAATTGTCTCTCTGCTCTTGCAGGTTCATGATATCAAATTTCAAGCTCCAACTTTGGAAGAAAAGGAATCGTGGATAAAAGCTCTTAATGAAGGGATCAATAGAGGCAAAAACAAAGTATTTGATGAGGTAAGAGAAACAGTTTTGAAACTCCTGTATTTCTGTGTCAGTTCTCCTCCACTGGTTTGGTTTTTTTTTTTTTAGCTAAAAGCAGAACTTGCTCCCTGTCCTTCCTGCATGCCAGCCATGGCCAAAGGAAAGAGAAGGATGGTATGCAAGGCAGGCCAGGTTGCTTCCCCACAGGCTGGGAGCTTTTAGCTACTTCAGTTCCCAGCACAAGAAGGTAGAATGTGTAGGAAGCCACTTGCACCTCCTACATCTTGCTGCTTGTCCCTCTCTCCTGGCCAGGGTTAGATGCAGGGAAGCAGGGGCAGCTGGTTGAGTACACGGTGTGCCGGAGGGATGGTCTGTGCTGCTAAGAGCTGACACCTCATCTCATCTAACACAAGAGCTCACCAAAATCAGCGGGAGGCGGTCTGGTGGCTTCAGCGGGTTTGGGATCAGTGGATGCAGGGCTGTTCCCCTCTCCCGATGGAAGCGGCGGGTGCAGAGAAGCAGCTGCAGCGCTGAGGTGTGTAAAGCTGCGGCTGCAGCCTGGGGAGACTCGTCTGCCATGATTCTCAGCACCAAGCAGCCTGGAAATGGAGGGATCTGGTTAGGACATAGCCCAGTCATCAAGACTGGAAAAATCTGAAGTGACTCAGTCCACCAGCTATTCCGCCTGCAGTCTGGAGACAAGTCTGGTGGAAAGTTACTCCCATGGCCCCGGCCAAACCTGCCTGCTTCTCAGCTGGCCCCAGCACACCTGCGCTCCCAGATTCTCCAGGGATGAAAATTGCACATCCTAGAGCCTGACTAACCTTGCCCTGCTTGTAAATCAGGCCTGAACTAAACCAAAGGAGCAGTATCTATTCTGCAGTTGTTTCAGTATCTGAAAGGAAGTGCACAAAACCACCACCATGGGAATGATGGGCAGGGTAACGCAGGGACGAAGCAGTCGGCAAGATGCTGCAGATACGGTGCTAGAGATGCAAACTCTGAGAGCTTGGGCTTTGCTTTTATTCAGCAGAGGGCAAAAGCAGGAGCAGAGGCTGGAAAATGTTCCTTTTTTGCCAATGCAAATGGCACTCGGTGTCAGGGTTTTGCTGGTAGTGTGGTGTAGCAGCTCCTCAGGCCGTTGGACCAAGGGGGAAGCAGCACATGGGATTAAAAGGACGAGCTGGGACCAGCAGCAGCCTGAGAAGATAAAACCCAGCAGCAAAGAGCTTAGCAGCTGGGCCTGCTCTCATGTTTCAGCGGGTGGGAGATGGGATGTCCTGCAATGCAGTGATGCTCAGCCCTTGCTGGAGAGACGGCAGGCCGGCTCAGAGCATGGAGGGGCACGGGACGTGGCTCTCGGGTGGGCAGTGAACTCTGCACACCTCATCGGCAGCACAGCAAGGCGGGATCTCAGGTCACCTTCCTGCCCTGTAGCCTGGGGTTATCCTCCTTACGAGGATCCGGGTTCTCAGAGGGAGCCAGGCTCTAATTCTCACTCATTCCAGTGAGGATCAGACCTCAGATTTAAAGCATTTCTGCACAGGGCAGGCACAAGCTAATGGGTCAAGCCCTCAGCTGGCTTGGATTAGCTGTTGTCTGCTGAAAGAGCTGTAAAACCACTCTGCCATATCAGCCAGGGATTGGCACCCATTTTTCCCGTTAAATCCCTATTTCACCCTTGCCAGCTCTCCCGTTGTACAAACTTGTGGCCAGCAAACCAAGAACACACTGGTGTTTCCCCATCCTTGGTCACTGGTGGAGCAGACTCCAGCCCTTGGCCATCACAGCATGGGTGGGTGGGTGGTTACAGAACCAGCACAGAGAAATACCTGCCAGGGGGTGGGGACCTCCCTCCCCACGTGTGGGAGGCAGTGTATTTCTCATCCGATTCCAGGAAATAAATGTGTTAATTCAGCTAGAGTTGCAATTCATCCAGGTCACTGCTCGCCCCTTCTCTTCAGCATCCCGCAGTCATTAGAGCTGTAGAAGGGAAGGTCTGTAACGAAGCGCTGCTGATGCAGTTCATGGTCAGGTCACGGTTATTAATGAGCTTTCACCTCTACGATGGCAACAGCAATTTCAGCGCTGTGCTCTGCCACATGCAGGAGCCGGTCCAAGCCTGGGCAGCGAGAACAACAAAGCTGCCTTGTGTCCTTCCTTCCCCACCCTTTAGGTAGAGGGGAGGTCAGTCATCGCAAACCTCTGAAGGTTTGATGCTCTGCTTTGGAGTTAGGTAAACACATCTGTTAGATAAACATGGCTCTGTACAGGACAGAAACCTTAAATATCCATCACGTATGTGCAGGGCTTTGCAGGCAGGCTGTAATTAAGGTCGAGGCAGAGACTGTAGTAGTGAAATATTCAAAAATCCTCCTGGATCCAAATCCCTTCACATGTGACCATGACAACTTTACAGACATATCTTGAGAAATTAATGACCCTCTTCCTTTTTTCTTTCCCCCCTCTTCTTCCTTTTAAAGGTGAAAGTAGATGAGAGCCTTTCCTTGGATCATGTAACTCGGGACAGAGTGAAAATGACCCACGGGCGCAGGCCACCCACGAGAAGTCACCTCAAGGAGGTAAGTGCACCCACCCTGGGGTGAGCCATCTCCCCACCTGGGATCACCAAGAGCTGCCCCTTCTACTTCCACAAAACCCCAGGGAAAACCCCAGGTATGGAGAGCCCAGAGAAAGCTGTCAAGGGAAACACGTTCCTCCAGGAAAGACTGCACCAGCACCTCCCTAACAAAGCTCCAGGCTCCTATAGATCTGTAGCTGCTGCAAGACTTTACGATATATTTAGCTTTCCATAACTCACAAGCTGCTTCACTGTCTGGGTGAGAGCCATTATAGTTTCACTTTAATCAGAAGAGACTGAAGCTCCTATATTTATTTTCTAAGAAGTGATGATTTTGTAGCCACAGTGGTCTGAAGGCAGAAGACCTGCACGGTTTGTGGGGAGAAGCTGTATTTTTTTATTAAGCTAACTGGAAAAAGCAGACAAGCTTTCAAGCTTACAAGCCCTTCCTTAGGTCTGAAACAGAATACATTATTCTCCCAGGCAGTTTTATGGACTAGCCTGTCTACTCTTAACTGATTTTCTGGATCTCTCACTTAAAAAAAAAAAAAAGAAAAAGAAAAAACACCACAAAATAAACCTGCAGTTCATTTCCATTGGAGAGGTTCTTACTAATGTTTGATTCCTGTGATTTATGAAAAAGCTTCCACAGACATATTGATATTTTAGCAGGGCATTAATCTCAACCAAGGAAGGCTTTAAATTCAAACCTTCTTTCTTCAGACTTCCAAGACTCTGACTTATGTGTCAGCACAGCACCCAGATGACCCTTGTGCAGAAAATGAGATGCCCCGAGACGTCTCACTTTGCATAGAAATGGAGGGAGAGTGCCTCTTCTGGAGAAATGCATGGGAATGAATCATAAATTCCCATCCACTCCTCCAGAAAACCACAGAAGAAAACATGACAAAAATCACAGCAGCAATGAAATGTGGATTCTCTGTTGCCTAATATGGGTTCAGGAAGGCTGGAAACCCTTCCCTAGGCACTACAAAGATCTCTCTCCCCAACTCAGCTCACTACATTCACAAGATATCTCTGAGGTTAATACCTGTAAGACCTCTCACCTTCAGCCAAATTCAGGGGAAACCGGCTTACAAATTCAGAAGCAGGAAAGGGGAAAGGGAGGGGATGGAGCCTGCAGAAAGATGTGTATCACAGCTGCTGGCTGCAGTATCGTGAAGGAAATGGGATGAACTATGATTTCCAGTGTCAAAGCAGGCCAGGTGAGGATGGGTCAGGGCCAAGCTGCCAGGATGCAGCTTGTCTTCATCCCTCTGATGGGCTGGAAAGGCAAAGAGAGACTTTAACTAAACTCTCTGCACTGCAGGAGTCTGGCCTTCGTGTGGTTTTGGGTCCCCTCACACAGGAACTGTCACCACGTTTCTCCCTCTGGGGCAATGTCTTTACTAAGTCCGTCCTTTTTAGGACGTTGCTAGAGTGATTTGCTCCCAGCCTGTGGTTTGAAGGAGGTTTAACCAGCTGAGGCTTGGCCCTGTAAGACAGGGATGACATCAGGCTGGAGGAAGCAAGCAGAAGGCAGTGGTATTTATCCCTGGCCAAGTGATGCAAAGATCAACTTGTTTTATATATTCAGGTAAAAATACGACAGTCCCAAAAGCAGAAAGCAAGTGTGCTTTTGATAGGCACGCTGCAAATGATGGGCGTAGAGGGATCCAGCAACCACAGGATAAAGAATTAAAAAATAGCAGAGCTGACCACTTAGCACTGACAGGAAGACCAAGAAATACGGTTATTGTGGACAGGCTTTGAGATGTTCTGCTCAAGGGAAGTAGTAAAATAAGTTCTGTACTTTTGTCCTAATTCTCAACTGCTTATGGTTATTGGCTTTGATATTCTCATGCGAGTTGCTGTACTATCAGGCAGAAAATAACTCGGCAGAAAAATGCTCATGACATTCAGAACGTGTTGGTCTGGGGGAAAAAGCGGGGCTACGCAGGAGGGTGGAAGGGCTTCACTTGGTGCATTCAAGATTTGCTGCAATGTATGTGATTTGACACGACTTTCTTCTCTGTTGGGTGAAATGTTTGGTATTTGTGATTACTGTAGCTCATTAAATTTTAGCATAGCTATCACATTGTGTTTCACTTACCAGATGAACGCTGGTAGAGCTGGCTACTGCCGTTAGAGGGTTGCACAGGGTGATGCTATATGGAAGAAGCACAAGCTCCATAGATTGCTCTTGCACTATTGAAAAAGCTGCTCTTAAAAGCACCATTTTTGTTATCAGTCAGGTTCTCCTTGCAGTTTTGACAGATTTAAGTATAAATGGGGTGGATGTGTGAAGCAGCAACCCCTTGCTTGCCATGCTGGTTGGGAGGGTCCTGCACTTTAACTGGAAGTTAAAGGATGGAGCACGGGATTGACAGTGGGATAGATATGGGAAAAGTTCTCTCTTGTGTTTCAGGCTGCCAAGTCTACATCAGATGGTATCCTGCGACTAGATCTGGATATGGTAGACAACGGACCACCAACCTTTGATTCCAGCATCAGTGAAAGTGACAATGAGCCACCTCAGAAAGAAACTCCAAAGCCACCTATGCCACCTACAAAACCCACTGGCACAAAAGAAGACCAAGATGCAGAGAACAACGTTCCTGAGCAGGAACATAAAAAACCTCTGTCTCCTCCATTGCCTCCAGATAAGAAGCTCAAGGAAGGCTTAGCATCGAAGGACAATGTCAGTGCGAAGGAAGAGGACTCTGTAAGCCCAGAAGAGAACATGGAGGAATCTCAAGCACAAAGTGAGGAGAACAGAGAGAACCTTGAGGTCAGCAACAAGGGCATACCAAAAACTCTAATTCCTCTTCCTAAGAGCGTGCCAGACAAGCTAAAAGTCTCTTGGGACCAACCAGCCTCTGAGACTAAAACCACAGAAGACTTGAAACCATCAGGAGACAGTAGCAAAGACAACCTTGCTGAGATTGCCGCTGCAGATGTTACAAAGCCTCCTGTTCCTCCTAAGGTTCTGTCAGAAAAAATGCTTGCCACGATGAACTCCAGCCATGGTGACCTGGAAGCTGGGGACCGGGAAGACCTGGAGTCTGGCAGCTCCAAGCCCCCAATAAATGGGATCACAGCAGGCGAGGTAGCAGAGTCCATGTCCCCAGCCCTTGAAACTGAAGAAGGAAATGGCGGAACCCCTGCTGAGGAGGAACAGCAAAGTTCAGCAGAAGAGACACAGACTTCCTTAGCTACAGAAGCAGGCCATGAGAGCGTAAAAGCAACTGTTGAGAAGAAAGCATCTGTAGAAAGCACTTCAGTTCTCAAACTTCGCAGTTCTTCTCTGGGAGACTTGCTGTCTGATTCCAAAAATACACAGAAAGCACTTCCAAGCCAGGGTTTCCCCAAGAATTCCCTTCACTGCTTGGCTAAAATGGAGGAGAAAGTTGCTAATGAAAGGGAAAAGGCAGAAAAACTTCTGCAGAAGGTTTTACGTGAAGGGTTGGAACAGGCCCAGGAGGGGAATGGACCCCCAGTGATGGCAGAGACATTGCTCAATGAGGCAGTAGAACAACTACGGCAAGCTACACAAGTTTTGCAAGAAATTAAAGGTCTTGGAGAACTGAAAAAAGAAGCGACACAGAAACAGAAAGAAAAGCAAAAGGATCTAGTGACTCTTTATAGGAGAAGCGCTCCCTGACATACTCCTCAAAGAGACTTTTTTCTCAAAATCAAAGCTAAACATTTGCCATTTATGATTTGTACCATTGCTAGGCCAGTGTTTAAAAGGCGGTGTTTTGCTGTGCACACACCACATTTAGGGGACAGAATTCAGCTTTCAGTTATAGCATCTTTCTCTCTTTCTTCATGCTGTACATACCAGGCCAGTTCTAATCCTCTTAGCACAGCAGAAGGTTACTGGACATGGAACGGTTTAGAAAAATGTGAATGCTCACTAAGGACTCGGTCCAAAGTCCTTTCAATGGATCAGGCCTTAAAAATTACTGGTAATCAAGCCAGATTTAAAAAGGAGCAGAATGGCTATTCGAGCAAAAGCCCCTGTCTATCTGTACTTACAGACAAGCAGATACCAGATTGCACTGGCACCTATCTGGTTTTCCCAGTTAAATCACTGAAGGATAAATGTAGTCAGTGTTTGTTCACTTGCTGGCAAGCTTTCCCAGACCACCTGGCCCTGTGACATCTAGGAATGTCAAGATAAATTGTTTAATCTACTCCAAACATACTCATAAAACCACATCCACAGTTAAAAAGTGACCTCACACAGAGGCAAACCAACTCCTGACTGCAAGGAGTGTCCTCAGATGTGGAGCAGCTGGACGAAGGCAGCCTTCAGAGTCTGGCTGTGCAGCGCTTTAGGTGTGCTAAGCACTGCGTAAGCAAACGCCAAGTCTTAATGCATCGTTGCCAGGCAGGTATTAATTGTTCCTGTTTCATTAATAGGGAAATTGAGGCAAAGAGCAGGTTACGCTTGGCCTTTGGAGGAGTGTCTTCTAGCAGCACGTTTCTTATTGAGGACTGTACCTAGCTGGTAACTCTGAATCCCCTCGTCATCGTTGGGAACGATTAGCCAGGCGTTTGGAGAACTTGTGTCCAGGAGATCCCCAGGAGCTTCCGAGGAGAGCTGTCATTAAAAAGCTTTTGGGATGTGTGTTCCCTTGGCTGGAGGCTCGCTCTCTGTGTTGTCTTGGGATGTTAACTGACAGGAGCACACACAGCAGGCAGTGGGTCTGGATGAGATCCCTCTTCCTATTTAACAGGTCGATACCTGCTGTGTCCTGGCGAGCCTGAGAGGCCTGGCTTGGCACAGACGGCTGTAACTGCAGTACGTGGAGGGAAAGGCATTTTGCACGCACAACTCTGGGGCTGGTCCCAGTGGCTTAAGTATATTAAAATAAAAATGCACGGCTACAAAAGGGTCCAAGGAAGGCATTGCAGAAGTCTCCGGCACAATTCCCACAGCTTCCCCGCCCACCTGCTGAAGGCAACCACAGTTCCTGTGGTCATTATTGATTCCAGCTGTGATAAAATCATGTCTTTGCACCGCTGCGCTGCTGTACAGCCCTGTACCTGAGCTGGGTCCCCTCCCCTATTCTCTATAGTTGCTCTGAGGAGAATCGTATGAGAGCCCAAAGGGCTTCTCCTTTGCTTGAGCCAGACCCTGGAAGCACAGAAAAGGGCTGGTTTTTAAAAGCCTGTTTTTAAGGAGTGACATGCCACCTAAGCTTTTTTATCTCATTTGCCACCACTGCCCTCTTAGCTCACCCATTTGTTTTCCTTCTGTTCATTCCTTTATAATTTCCCGGGTTCCACAAGGCTGCTGTACTGGTTTCAGCTGAGACAAAGTTAATTTTCTTCGGAGTAGCTAGTAAGAGGCTGTGATTTGTGTGACAGGTAGCAACTAGAACTGATGCTTCTGCCTCTTTTGACTAAAGCAGCCTTGGTTTCAGTGGTCTGTCCCCCTCTCAAGACAGCCATAGATATCGCATGGAAATTCACTCATTCTTCTCTCATGTGGAAAGTTCTACAGAGTCAAACACTCGGGGCTCAGGTGCCAAAAAAGCTTTGCTTTGAGACAAAAAGTTTCCTACATCCTAAGCCCACTCCCAGGCACGTAGCCTGGAGCAAACTCTGGATCTGTGTCATTTTGCTGCTGTAGATTCAATGTGAACCATGGGTCTTATTTGCCTTTCCAGACACAGTTAGGACAAGGGCTAATAACACAGACAATATTCAGTGCCTATCTGCTATCTAAATGTATTTTTTCTGCATGTGCACTTTTATTTACCGAACACTGTGTGGTATGAATGTGAGTTGTCAGAACCTGGTGTGCACTGGAAGTCGAGGGACATCAGCTTCAGAGAGCGGGCAGGCTTTTGCAAGATGCAGTTCTAGAACAAGAGATAAATTAGATGGTGGAGAAAGCAGTTCACACTAGCAGGAAGACACACAAACCAGGGCAAACTCTGCGTACAGGTTCATATCCCAAAGCAGAAGCCAGTCCTAAACTCCAGGATGGGCAAATCAAAGCCTGGAACAGAAAAGCCAGGAGAATGAAAACAGGTTGGGGGACAGCTCAGTCCCCTGAATTATATACAAATGCTTTTGCTCTCACGGGTGTTTTCTTGTGGCGGTGTGTTCTGTGGATACCCATCTGGCAAAGCGCTGATGAAAATACCCAGATATCCCTAGCTGTTACAGCCAAACCTACAGGATGTGCTTATAGTTACTGTATATTTTTATATTATACTGAATATTCTAATTAATAAATGTCTGACATTTTACTGAATACCCATCAGTAGGAATCTTAACAGATTAAAAACCCTGTATCTGTTAGGAAATGGGCAAGTTAAATCATTTTACAAGCTACAGCTAATTACTGTATTTGCTGTACTAACAGAACTTACCAGTTTTGTATTATGTCTTGTAAATAGGTGTAACTTAAGTGGAATCTCTGTAGCACCCAGTAACTCTACTGCTGAAAATGCTATGTTAGCTAGACTCTTTGGTTTTAACTATTTTTTCTAATCGGGTTAGCAGTTTCATCCTAAAATGTCTAGCCCAGCTGTAAGCCTGATTCACCTGGACTTTGCAGGAAAAAACACATCATGTTCCTTCTGCAGTTTTCCCACTTGTTCTTCTCATTCTAGTCATGAGCCAGGCCCTGCCTTGGGCTGGAGAGCGGGTTCTCCTGCAACTGTGTCCTGGGGTGTTTTTATGTACTCCTCTGAAAATGGCAGCGCTGGGCTGAGTCAGAGACAGGATCCTGGTCTGCCCTGACCTCACACGGCACCCCCCTTCTTCAGTGTACATCCTGTCATCGTGCACTTTTAAAAAAATCTTCTTTTAAACCTCCATTTAAACTTACGTCTAATTTCTGTCTGCACTAAGGCTGGGTTTTGTGCCTGAAAACCCTCTGGGCATGGAGCGCTGGGGTGTGAGTCTGTTTTGTGCTGTGCCACCAGGTTACATGTCTGTGACAGGAAGGAAGGAAGTTTGCAAGCGAGCAAATGTGGATGACAGTCTGAAAAGCAGCTGCTGCAGCCCGTGGAGAGGCAGCACTTTGTCTCCCACTTGTAAAGAGCTTTGAGATTTGGCAATAAAACCCCCTTTGAAATATCAGCTGTTTAAGAGCCATTTTTGTCTTAAATAAGAGCAACAAGAGCCGCCAGGACTGGCACGTTGAGGCTTTGCTCTGGAGGAGGGCTCATTGCATAGGCTGTGGTCAGGCTGGGGTGAGCGAGATGCTGCGCTAACCACAAGCCCGGAGGAAGGAGAAGCACTGGGGGCTGCGGCTGGCACAGAGCTGGAGCTCTGCAGTTCCTCAGTCTTTGCCTGTTGGCTTGGCTGTCCTGGCCAGCAAGCAAGGATCTGCTCTCGTTCTTTCTGGAAAGCCGTGGGAAGCATCCTTGCTCCCTGCAGGCACCTCACCAAGTGCAGTCTTCTGTCTGGGCTGTTCTTAACATCTCCAAGTGGACTCTGTGGTGTCTCAAAATGTTGAGCTCACTCAGAAGTTGTCCCCTTGTTCCTCTGCCCAGATGCCAGTAAGCTACAGGAAGATGGTATCGTAGTGACTGCTTCCCTTCTGCAAAAACTGGGTAGAAACTGGTCAGCAGGTTCAAAAGTCACGAGGAAGTAGGGAAAAGAGTGCAAATGTCTGTGCCATCCTATTGCACAAGCTTGGCTTCATTTGGGTAAAAAAATGTGCTTAGCAAACCCTCTGACCCCTTGCTGGGAAGGGGGCTGTTCCTCAAAGGAACCTCCAAGACAGGGTTGATTTCTATAGATGTACTGCAGAGAAAGGCAATCTCTTCCTCTTGCACAAATAAAACAGACAACACATCACATTTTGGCCTTAAATTGGTGTTGGTGAGGAAGGGAACTCTCTAGCACTATGTGAAACAGGATTTTAAAAAACCATAAACGCAAATATCCATAGTATTGGCATATGAAATATTTGCCTGACTGCTTTTAATTCAATGGATAGTCATGGATTACTGGTTCAAAGAGACTATTATCCTGTAATCCAAAAAAGAAAATGCAGGGCCTAGGTTCCATCCAGTGATCCCGCAAAACTCTGTAATTTGCAACTGAAAAAGAGCAGAAAGAGCTCTTCCAGTCCCAGGGTGCCAAAGGATTTACTACAGCATTGGCTAGTTGACTCTGATGACTAATTATTCTTGCTATTAAAAAAATGTGTGTTTTATCTTAAATATGAGTCATCAGCAGTGAAGCTCTCCAAGATTTCCCTTTTCCAGCTTAAGAGTTGGAAAATTTGCAGGCACAGAAGATATCCACCGTGTTTAGAGAACAGCGATCCCTGCTTTGTTTTGCTATGCAAGTTCACATACTTCAGAAAGCCATCGCTTAATTTATTCCAGGAAACTTAGTCACCGTGTTCTTCTCGCGCCTTACCTCACAGCTGAGCAACCCACAAAATTCTTGTGACAATGGCCAATGTGACGTTACAAAGCATTAACGATTTCATTCTCAGCAGCAGTCCTGCTGTCTGAGGTCAATGTGAGGTACATTAAGCCGTGGATTTTCCATTCCCTCCCAAGTATCACAGCCCCAGTCCCACCAGTTTCACTTCAGGGAGCAGCTGGAGGCGCAGCCCTCGCATCTCTTGCTGTGCAGTGTCAGTCCCTGCTGCCTGAGCGACCTCGTGCTGGCAGTTCAGAGGTTGTAAAACATCAAGTGTGAGGAAATGGTGAAGAAATCCTTCCTTAGTGGATCTTTGTTGAAGATGTAAAGGATGTATACTCACACCTCTAGAAAAAAAAAAGAAAACTTCAGTGGAATATTGCAAAATCCCGTTTATAGGAAGTTATTACAGGAGGGATGGCTGTCAGCAGCTTATCACATCCACTGGGTAAAGGGAAAAAATCAAAGTTGGCTTAATTTGCAGCAAAAAAAGACTGAAGACTTCTGTTTAGAAAAGTCTTCCAGGCCCAGGGTGAATGTATTCTAGAATAGGATCCGCAGGGGGACCTCCATCGCTGGGATTTCTTAAAAGCAGTGGCTAATCAACCCCATGGGCTATTCAGTTCTTCAGCCCCTTCTCCCCTCTCACTGGGGAGATGTGGGATGACAAACATGCTGCCCTGGAAATCCCTTCAGACCCTACTCACACCGCCTCAGCCTGGCCTGCTCTCCCCAGCTCTCTTTTCTCTTCTTCTGCTCCAGAGTTTGGTTCTTGTCTCTCCCCACTTTCCCATCTCATGCCCCTTCTCTGCCACAACTGGTTCCTAGAAAGCTCGGCGCTGTGTTGATAGAAGCTGTCCATAAGTTTTCGTTGTGCCGCCGCCAAGAAAACCTCCTTACTCCTCGCCCCCGTTGGATTCACGAGCCAGTTTTTTACATCCCCATGGGGGATAAGTTTATGCTTTGGAACACAGGCATTTTTTCAAAGTCAGGAAATGAATTTTAAAATTATTTTCTCAAAAGAAATGAATGAATGGAATCAAAATGCTGGGAACTCAAGCTAGAACTACTTCCATTTTTACTGGCAGTTTTTTTATAGCATCCTCCAGTCTGAAGACCTCAAGATGTTTTGTGGCCATGAATGAATTCTGCCTTGTAGTGCAGCCAGGAGAGACAGTGGAGCTTCTCACCCTGCAGAACGAAGGAAAAGGGACAGAGCATTGAAGAGCTGGGCTCCAAACTTGTTCTGCAGCAGATACTTTTGTTTTTGATTGGTGCAGTAGTGATTTTGCAGCAAATATTAGATGACCCGAAGATTAGATGACCACATCAAGTGCTCTTAAAAACAGCAAGCCACAAAAAAAAAAGAAGCCAATTCTGAGAATTTGTCATTTGATGACTTTTCTAACCCTTAGCAGGGATAGGAATGGACCCCCAAATCCTGCTTTATTTGGGTGATATGACTTCTAAAGAACTATTATTCCACAGAAGTGGAAACACTACAGATAGCTGTGAAATCTACCATCTTGTTCATTTAAATGAAAAATAAGAACTTGAAGTATTTTGGAGATGTTCTGGGGGAAAAGACAAAGCCACCTCTAGCTGAATCAGTAAGGGGGTGTACTGGAGACGAGTTCAGAGGGCACGACCTGGGGAGGCAATGCTCAGTACTAGCTCCCAGTGATAGGATTCATTCATGTGACATCCATGCAACACAAACCAATCTAAACTCTCTTTCCCCTCAGAACTGCCCAGCAGGGTCATGTCCAGAAATGAGGATGTTTGAAGGCTGGTTACTGGCTTTCCCTTACCTCTTATTGAAACATTTCATTCCCTCTTGGTCTCCAAATAGGTTTCAGATGCTTGGTGAATTCTTTAATGGTATTAGTATTTTTCCCTCCCCCCAAAAAAATCTCAAGGAGTTTTGGAGGAAAATTATTTTTTCTTTTCAGAGAAACCTACCTTGCACAGAAATAAATGCTTTTTAAAGGAGAACTGATAATCAGTTTTAGATATACGTTATCTAGCTCACAGCTGAACCGTAGGATATTTATCACTCAAATTATACAACCCTAGAAGATTTCCCGAAGTCCAGCAGACATGCAAGCCAGCATGACTAACTGGGCGAGGATCTGTGCAAATGAAACTGCAAGCTCCTCTGCTATTTCATTCGCAACAAGAAGTCAGTTTTGAAATACTGGCAAAATACTCCAGGTTTGTTTAGACCACATCACCATGACAGCAAAGCACAGCCCAGTTCTTCATCTATTGTACAGCTCTGCAAGAAACAGGGGAAATGAATCTGAAAGAAAAAAACATGGCTGGATATTATATAGGAGATGACAGGAGATGTAAATTTGAACTTACGTTCTCTGGTGCCAGTCCCCAAGCACGTGGATAACCTTCCTGTCCAAGCGACTGAGCCTCTGAGCAGCTCTTTCTCTGGAGCAATGCTGAATTTTCAACAGCATGGGTTGAATTTCCTGAACGAGGCAAATAAATTCCACTTGTTTTCAACTGCCAAGAACTAATGAACTTCTGAAAGGTCGTCAGTTCAAGAAATAGTTATGTACTCAGATGACAGGATTGCTCTCAGCTTAGCCACACTTCTGCCTTTCTATCCAGGCGGGTTTGAAACCACCCACCTCCAAGGGTAGAATCAGGGCCTCAAGGGAATTGCTGGCGAGAAATTCTCTGGCAAAACATTTTCAGGGCAAAAGAGCAACCCAAAATTGTTAACAGAGGACTACAGATTTGGAGAAGTGTCTTGGCTTAAAAAAATGCACAAAAAAAGCTTTGAAAATTTGGCATTTCAAAAGGGGACAGTTTTGCTCTGCAGCATGAAAACACAATTTCAACACTTTATTTAATTTCCATTTTTTTTCGATAATTTACTCTAAGACTTTTAAAAAGTATCAAATTACATATTTTGAGGGAGCTCACGGGATTGCTTCCTGTGGGCTTACAGAGGTTTTATTTTTTTCCTTGCTCTAGATAGGGGGAGAGAATTCAAACCCTCAGGAAGGCTGAGAAGATGGGAAAGCTCTTTCAGTCCCTCTCTGGACAAACAGAATAGGATTCCTGTGCATTTCAGTTCTCAAAATGGGGCACAGGGATCCAGCCTGGCTCCTCTGTGACTGTTTCCTCCAAGAAGCATCATTTCATCCTCAGATGATCCAGTCACACCACAGGCTGTGGTGCATTTGTTTTAGCTCAGGACAATAGTAGCTGCACAGGTGGAAGGTTCAGGGGTTTTTAAATTGTGTCTGTCATTAAAATGCCATTTTCTCAGTCACAGTATACTTACAAGTGTCAAAAGAAGTAGACCCTAGAACTTCTTTAAGGAGTCTGCTCTCATTCCTGTGACAAGTTTGTGTTCAAAAGTGCCATGTTCTTCTGGTAAACAGGTCGCTTGGAATTATTCTCAGTGCTAAACACAAGAGATGTAAATTTGGGGGGCTTGCAGCCAAAGCCACCATTCCTACAGAACAGAAAGAGCTCAGGCTGTTCTCCACTGCTCTGCACGCTCCTGCTCTGCTCGTTGTGACAGAGGCAGAGGGAAAACTCCTCAGCAGCCCCATCCCGGTTAGACATCGTCTCTGTGGACTATGGGACATGTCAGCAGAATAGAAGGAATTTTTCGGCCTCCGAATCAGGACCCTTGGAGGACCCCTCCCATTCACCACAGTGAATAACAGTAAATTGAAATGCAGCTGCTGCCTACCCCAGTTTCCTGGCATTTAGCAGACACTTGGGTTGGCGGATTATCACCAGTCTTGTACTACCCAGAGCTCCCAAATCCTGCAACAGACTTCTTTAGGGAAGAACACAGTGTCTGCATCAGATCCCATTAATCCCATGGCAATAGGGTCTTAGTTTGAAGATGTAATGTCCACAGATCAGTTCAGCACAAAGGCACTGATGAGGGGAGCCAGCCCGTTGGGTTTTGACCCCAATTTCTAGATGCAGCAACCACCAGCAAGCAACAGAGACCAACTGAGTTTAATTATTATTGTTTTTCGGAGCAGCTAGGTACTCGCCTGAGTTACTGCGGCTGTAACTCAGCTGCATTACGAGCCATCTCCAACAAGAAGGCACTGGAGCAGGAGGTAATTGAGGGTTGGGTCCCGGAGGGAATTTTCCCTTAAAAGGATAACGACATTGTCATGATGAAACCAGCTTGCTTCCACTGCCCGCAGAGCTTTTTGCAAACACGGCTGCCAGAGCTGGGGGCGGTGGCGGGGATTAACAGCAGACAGCTAGGAGAAGCAGGGCAGCGGCTGCTCCTTCAACACTGCAGGAACTCCGGCCTCTCTCAGCCATGCAATGCAGCGTGACATGCAGGCAGGGACATTTTAGTGCCACCTAACAAGAGGCCAACTCCTACCATCTGCTCAAGGTAAAAAGAAACCCAAGTAAGTGAGGGATTGCAACCAAAGAAACCAGCCCCACACAAAAAGCACTTGCACTCGAAATCAGCAATATTTTCAGAGAGGGGCAGGCTGGATGCCAGCTGAAAGCATACCAAGGCCATGTGGCAATTTTTCCAATTAAATATTTTTCCACCGGAAAATAACTGAAACCACAGCTTTGCATGTGAGAGTCCATGGAACAATTCTGATCAAAGGTCTTTAGATGGGATCGAGACAAATATCAAGAGAGCTCAACCCTAAAGTGGCTTCTTGTCCAGAAACAGGTTGCTGAGAAGGGAGAGCCAGGTTTGAGGCCAAGCCCCCATCTATGACAGGCTGGTGACTGGAACTGAGAGTTGCCCACAACCCAGAGGAAACTGCCTTAACTCTGACACAGCCCCTGCTCCAGGCCTGAGATCCCTCCTTGCTCCCTGGACAGCCCACCCATGTGGAGCTTTGCACTGTGCTCTTCTGTGCCATTCAGGAAGGGCTGCACTGTGGTTTTTACAAGGAATGAGGCTGAAACGGGAAAGGCTGGGTTTGGCCCAGCTGTAGTGGCAGGCACTGGTTCCTACCTCCCAGCTAAAGCCTCCCTATGCCGATGGTGGGTGAGGTTTTCAAATCTGACTCATGCTTGTGCGGTCTCTAACACAGAATAAGCCACCCATCATGCTGCAAGAGAAGGAACTGGGACCCGCTGCTTCCCTGCACCTTGATGAGGGGACAAAATATGCACAAGTGAGCAACAGCCAGGTCTCAAGCGAGCAGAGACTCCCGAGCTGGCAGTGCAACGTTACACAAAGTAAAACACTGTCCCTTCCTGAGGAGCAGCAGCCTAAAGAACCCCACGCAGCTGTAGTCCTTATATCAGAGTGGGGAGTACAGGCATGGGACAGAAGCACAGAGAGCTGGTGGGACAAATTTCTGGTCCCCAAGAAGCCATCATCGCTGGAAGCAGGATCTCCTAGCACTGAGCACCTTCAAGAAACAGACCACCAGCAACTCCCTCCAGACCGCAGAGGTCAGCTCAGGAACTGCAGTATCTCTGCAGCTGTTCCCAGCTCCGCTTGGTGCTTGCTCCATCTGGTCCCAGCCTATTCCTACCCCTGTGAAGTGTTCGCTTGAAATAGGCCCATTTCAGGAACTCCACAAGCAGCCATGGAGATTCAGCACACTTCCTCTTAACTTTAGGGGTAGAAAACTTTACGTTCTAATCTGTCTTTCTCCATAGAGGGAAGTATTAAATGCTTATGTGTTAGTGCCGATAAACAGAAACTCACCCAGAGATTAACAGCAGAAAACTGGAGAATTACAGGTGTCTGCAGGCACAGACTGGTTGCCATTTGGCTTTCCCTTTCTATGAGTAACAGCATGAAGATGAGTCAGGCTCTGTAGATGAGTCACAGTGAGCGCAAATAAACTTCCTCTCCACACCAGGAGAACCCGGGCAGGTGGAGGAAGAGCTCTGGATATCCTTCTGCCCTAGATAAACACAGTATGGTGCATCCATGGAGCTGTGCAAGTCCTGCTCCAGGGCCTGGGACCTGCAAGCCTGTCCCAGAGGAAGGCCCTGTGGTGGAAATATATGATAAACCTTTGACAACATCTGCCTTCTGTTTCCTGTGCTCTGCACAGATTATCGCTCTCTACAGATAACCCAGTCCTCCTCAAAGAGAAAGCTGGGGTTTGTGATTTTTAAAAGTTTGCTGAGACCTGCTACAATTTGACTCAGCTCATTCTATATCTGTTCTCGGACTGCATGCATCACCATATCTCAGCATCATCCGCTAGACACTCAAGCAACGTGATTACACATCTGCCCATGGTTGTTTGTTCCCTTGTCCCTCCTTCTACAAGCACATGGCACTGAAGCCAGAAGCAGGACAGGCAAAGTGGGGGTTTTTTTGCATTCACGCGTGCTGTCTCCACAAACAGCGGAGCTGACACCCAGCTGAGCTCCCCCACTGCCTCTCCACTGATGTCATTATTTTCCATGTTGCTTGTTGTGCCCAGAAGGGAGGAAGCCCCAGGAACACAGCAGCCCGTGTCAGAGCTGTTTCTGCACTGATCACCAGCAACTCGAGCAGCAGACTTTAAAGGGAAGCCTGGTGCGCCGCAATAAAATAAAAGCCATCAGGCTGCGATTTGCCATCAGCAGAGCTCCTTGTAAAGCACATCACTCCGCCTGCTGTCCCAGCCCCCTCCGCCTGCCTCTAGTTCCAAGACCATGAAATTACTCATTAGGCTTGGAACAAAACTCTTTTCGGTGCACTTGCATGTGGCTGGAGGCAGAGACAGATGTTTCGGGCTCTGGTAGAAAATTACTGAGAGAGAAAAATAAAAACGCTTCCAAAGCTGCACTGCTGCCTCCTAACAGTGTGCTTTCCTGCTCCTCTTGCACTCCATGGTTTACTGTGGGGTCAGAGAAGAAGGGAGTGATGGCATCACAGCTTAGTGACCCTTTGCTTCCACTTTGCTTTTATTAAATGCTCAAACACAAGATTTGTTGGTTTGCTTCAAATTTTGCATTGAGTCCTGCAGCATGATCTAAGAGCAGGTCAGGGCTGTGCCTCTGGCAAGAGGTTTCAGCATTTCAGGTTTATAGTTATAAAATCCTACATTTCAGCTGCACTTTTGTCCTGAAAAAGGCAGGGAAGAGATTGCCTTTAGGAGCCAGACAGTCCTCAGAGGCCCAAGAAGCAGAGGATCCTCCCTCTTTTTACACATGCAGGAAAGTGAGAATAAAAACATTACCTGCAGGCATGTCAACAAGGGGATTAGGAATCAGTGACCGATTATTGCCTGGTTTATACGATGCAGCCGTTCCCACCTCCCATAACCAAACACTTGCTCAGCTCACCATCGCATTTGAACCAGGGATCGTCGGGACCCCAGCTCCATCACACTATTTCTCTTCTCAAATTCAGTAAAGATTTTCTGCCCTTTAGATCCTTCCCTGCTACACCTGCTTTCCTTCACATAGTAGGTGTTTTAAGAGCATACTGGTTTTATATTCCTGGTTTTGAAAGACCAGTGTCCACTCTTCCAGCAAGGTGAAAAGTTCTAAGCAAGGCCAGGATGACCACTGTGACCTGATCATCACTGCCAGATAGAGGTTGGCACACCAGTAATCTCCCAGCTACTGGTCAGGCCTGGGACTTACACATTAAGAGAGTTTGAACCCAATAGGCTCATATAGATCTCCTTCAGCAAAACATCGCAGATATAACAAATTTCTTCCCCCTACAGTATTTTTCTAAGGTATCGTTCAGGTACAAATGATACTCAGCAGGTATTTTTTTGCTTCTCCTGTATTTCTGCAGGACAGATGTCAGCCCAGTTCTCCACAGCTGGAAGGAGAATATACTGAGTTGGTAAGATCTAGTGAATTCGTGTCAGTAAGCTCTATGTGAAGGTCAGGGATCAACATGAGTGACCTGATCGTCAGAACCACAGCGCTAATTGAATGTAAGCTTCACTTTCAAAGTGACATAGAAGCTTAAGCCCATGTATCTTTTCAAGGGATTTAAAGGCCTATCGGCTTTGGGAAGTGAGAGTGACAGGAGAGGGAAGTTCAAAATCACCAGCTGAAGCTTCCAGTTGCTGTCAACATGGATTGAACCATCTGTGTCAACCCCACGCAGCAGCATCTTGCTGGGCAAGATTCACTCACCCACCCTCTGATATTTCCTGACTTCCTTATGGCTTTTCCTTAAAAACAAACAAACAAACAAACCAACCAACCAACCAACCAACCCTTCAATTCCTCTCACATGTGATTTCCTCCCAATCCCATATTACTGGATTATTCCTAAACCTAGACAGAGAACATAGTTTTGTGATACAGGCTACTTCCTGAGCTAGGAGTAGCAGCTCTGCTGAAATACCTCATTCTGTGTTGTCCGAAACGCTATACAGGATGAGCAGAGTCTGGGAAGACAGGAAAAATGTAATTACAGGCTTGTGAAATGGACACTGACAAAACCCTGAAGTGTGGAGCTCACTCAGATGCCATCTGTGTTTAATCCAGTATCAGACAGTCTCTGTTTAACTAAATATTTGACTTCAGAATTGGGCCTGAATTATTATTGGCAAAGCTTCCAAGCTCCACAGGTCCCTCTAACAAGCTGTTCCTCTGTGGAAGCCTTGCAAGGAGATGAATGCAGCCTTTGAGGAAAGCGCTGGATCACTTCTCAGGCTTCCAGAGTGCGTTTGTAGAGTCTTGTTAGGTGTCCAGGCTTTCTGAAAGCTTCATATGTCGACTGTTAGAAGCTAGAGGGCTGATGTTTGTGTGCATTGCTGGGATGTTCCCAGAGGAGTTTTGGCTCCGCAGCATGTCACAGCAACAGAGTTATCAAAGAAAGCACCAAAAATAACCCCATCTACAGGACAACTAAAAGCTTAGCCCAGACAAAAAATAATTAAGATGGAGCCACCCATGAAGCCATGTAGCCGTGGTCCATCAGCACTGAGAGAGGAACGTGGTCATCCCCTTTCCTATGCAATATTCAGTTTCCTGACTGTGGCAATATATGCCAGAAAAGACAATCCTCCAGGGCTGGAGGCTGCTCCCCGAGCCAGGCTTGCCCACTGTGGGCAGCTCCAGGGAAGCAGAAGCTTGGCTTCCTGGGCTACAGACAGCTGCAGGCAGGAGGAGTCACCTTCCAGTTTTCCTTCCAAAGGATGGTTATGAATTAAAGTCCAATTTGCTAAACCTGTAGGTAAGCAACTGTTTCTGCATAAACACATACTGGTTTGCGGGCTGTATTACATGGCTAGCTGCAAATCTGACTGACTTTAAAATCACGGTGTATATAACTAAACCAGAGAGCAAACAGAGGCACATTTTAAAACAGCACGGATTTAAGCAGCCTGACTCATGATTTTTGAAAGCTGGAGATTGAAAATAATGATTATCCTAAACTAACACATAAAAATTGCACATGCAAGGTGAGAGCACAAAATGCTATACTAGAGAGCTTCACTTTTAAGTGAAACAGGGCACGTAGCTGGCTTGGCTAAAATTATTCTTCAAGTGAAATAAAGTCGAAGACTTTAACCCCTTTCTGAAGATGGGGTCAATAGCAGGAATATTTTGCAAAAAGAGCTCAAATTACCACCTCCCCCTGTCATTCATTATGCTGTAACATTAATGGAAAAACCCAAAAGCTCTTTTAGGTCTGATAGCTAATAAATGGATCACTAGGCAAGTGTTCAGCATAATTAATAAATCCTTGCTGCATTCTGTACTTAGTATCAGCAGAAAGTCTTCGTCCCTTCCACCCCTGAACACATACCTATTTAGTAAGGACAGAAGGAACTGCCTACATTGCTTTTTTTTTCTGCCCGCTGGAAACACCCAAGCCACAAACTTTCAGTGCATCTGTGCTACTTCTCTTCTGAGGTCAGTATTAAGCAGCAGAAGAGCCGTAGGTGATCAGTCGTGGATGCGTCAAGCTCTGGAAGAGGTGCAGACAATGACATTAACAATGGCAGGTTAGGTCTGGACAGCTTTCCATCCAAAGATCTCTTAGAGCGTAACAAAAGACTAGCGAGAGCCAGAAGTCCCACCCAAGGCTGGGATCCACGGTAAATCCATACAAGCAAGGATTATTCTCTGCCCTCTTCAGGGTTGTTTCCCCAGCCCCCAGGCAGTGGGGGTACCCAGTGGGAAGGGCTCAGCCCTTCTCAGTCATTCCTGCAAGCGCCATTCCAATTTGTCTAAAGACACTTAAAAATTCATCGAGAGAGAGCTCTGTCTCGTCGGGTGCACAGACTGCTCTCCAGAGAGACTGGACACCTGCTTTCTCTACTCCCTGCTCCACCAAATCATTAATTATTTAAAATAACAGGAAAGAGCAAGAAAACCTCTTCACACCAGACATGTTCACAGCCTGCTGCTTATGGTACTCTCTGGGGTCTTGTGGAGACCAAGGTTTGCATCTCCCCTCTGGCAGAAGCAAGGATCAAACCTAGCTTTCCTTCTGCCTTGGGGAGGATGCTCTACCCACTGAGCTATTGTACAAAAGAAGGGCTTCCTCTTTATCCAGACAGACCTTTTGTTTGCTTTTCCTATCAGAGAGGGTGTCTTTTTTAAATTCAGTTTGAATAAAAGGAAAACAAAACACAAATCCAAAGCTCTGAGATAAGCAGTTAGCCATAGACCCCCACACAATCTGTGTTCGCTCAAGAGCTTAGGGTCTATCTCCCCATTTCACAGCTGGGCAGACCAAGCCCTGCTCATGGTCCCTGCAGTGGGTCAGCTGCACCAGCACAGCGCTTGGCTACAGAGACCCTAAGCAGTGGGCTTCGATGAGATGGAAACCACTGGCTCTGCCCTGCTGCCCCCAGTCCTGAAGATAGCTCTGGTGTAGCTGTGTCCACAGAGGGACTTTTCTGAAGTAGCAGAGGGTCTCCGCATCTCTGCATCCTCCTGGGACACTGCTTGCCTGCTTCCCTGCATTTCTGACTACATACACTCTCTCGCAGGAGCAGCACAGACTGCATAAGGGTTCCCTGGACAGAGGTGTCCCCCAAAACTGACCTGAGCCCAGGGAACAGCTCCATTTGCACCCTGGAGTTGATGGCTCGCCGCAGTGATCGTGGCAGGTGAACAGCACTGGCACCCTCGTGTGGTGGCTGGGATCGGTGTGTTCTCACAGCCAAAATCCTGCAGTTCAGCAAGGCTGGAGGGCAGAGGGAGAGTCCTGCTGGGGAGGAGAGAGGGGTCAATGACAAGAACCATGTCTGACAGAGGTCTGTAAGCCAGCATGGTACAGGGAGGGAATGCAAAGCAGATGCTGCAGGGACTAGGTCGAGAAATCGGAGTAGCAGGGCTGGAAAGGGTTCTTGCAAGGTCACCCCTCTATCCTGTGGGTAGACAGGGTGGGATAGACCAAGCAAAGAAACCC
The DNA here is from genome assembly GCF_000699245.1 of Pterocles gutturalis. Classification (NCBI taxonomy): domain Eukaryota; kingdom Metazoa; phylum Chordata; class Aves; order Pterocliformes; family Pteroclidae; genus Pterocles; species Pterocles gutturalis. Next base: position 39,551 of record NW_010124199.1, read on the forward strand.
CCTTTCTGCACCCAGCTCCCCTTCTCTGCCCTGGCACTGGGAAGCCATACACAGGAGAAACCAGACTCCTGCCTGCCACGATTTAGGCTCATGCTTCCCACTCCTGCCCATCCTGGGTTTGCAGAACAGGTTATTCTTTCCTCCCCGCACCACCTTCCAATGTATTTGAAAGCCAACAAACAGCGTTTACTCAATAAACCAAGGTGTCACTCAGCGTGTCACCCCGTATCGGTGGCAAGAATGAGTGCAAGCAAACACAGGAAAGGCTGGAAAATGTCAGGAGTAGGGAACACCCGCTTATCCTGACAAATTAGAGGGGGGGAGAAAGCTGTGGGGGGCAGACCCACAGGAGAGGCCTTGCAGAGGCAGAAAGAGCGGCCCCTGGGTAGCTCCAGGAGAGATTTCTGTCAGGGCAGCCACTGCCTGGTCCTTTGTGAAAGGGCAGCAGCATCTCTTCAGCCTGGAGATGGACAACACTGGACCAACCACCCAGTTTTGTAATTTTTTTTGTCTCTTTTGGACTTTTTTTTTTTTTTTGAACTGATTCTACCCCCAACCTCAGCTCAGCCTCTACCTGGTTCCTTCCTCCTCATACTATCAAAATGGGAAAGAAAATAAAAGACAAAACCAGACCGTGATGCTGAAACAGAAGAACTATCTGAAACTCTGAGTGAAGAACACTGTTAACGCCCTCCTGAACCTGCTGCTGTGCCCGGGCTCTGTGGTAGATGACAGCACCTCAGCCCCTGGAAACACCAACACCTGAACACAGGGGGAAAAAAACCAACCCACCCCGTATTTCCCACAGAATAGAAATCCTTCCCCTCCTAAATCGGTTTGGAAACAAAATTAAACCCCCCACAGCCTTGAAGTAGCCGCACTTAGCCGACCCACCCTGAGGTAAAGGGTGGCACCGGCCTCGGCAACAGCGCTGAGGCCGCTGACAGAAACGGCGGGAGCTGGATTTCCCCCCTCAACTCCTCCCAAAACGTCCCGAAAACCCCGTGTTTACCGGCCAGAGGATTAATTTTATGTTATTATCCTTTCAATAACAGTTAAAAGAGGCGCTGTGCAGCAGCCAGCC
>NW_010124200.1:0-28007 GCF_000699245.1 Pterocles gutturalis
ACTACGGAGTTTGCAAAATTTGCAAAATTACAGAATCTGAAATCTGTCACCAAAGCCTCACTGTGAGTGCCACCTTATACGGCAGTGTGAGAGTTTTACTGCACAAAGAGCATCCCTGCTCATTCTCTCATGTCGTATATCTGAACATGTTGACAGAACTTCTGCCCAAGGAGTTAAATTAAGAATCCGGATTCTGAAAGTATACAGTGATCAGCTTCCCATCAGAGGAAAAATCCTAATTAGGATATGTTCACATGATCTGCAGAAATGAAACATCCGCAGCAGTATAACTTGCAATCTGCGGTAGCTAAGGGTTAAACACACGTCCAGATGAGAAGAAGGTTATCTTGGAATGCTCTTTTTGCAAGTAGTCTCCTGCCTCTGATCCTTCATAGTCTGTTCCCTCTACTGCAGTGACCCCTTTAGCTATGATTGTTTGTTTTTTGTTTTCTTGTTTTTTTTTTTTTTGTTTTTTTTGTTTTTTTTTTTTTTTTTTTTTTTTTAATAAGTAGGTTATCTGAAGTTCTGGTTGTAAGGAAAGTCCTATATTTTTAAAGATAATGGGGTTCATAAACTGTGAAATACTCCACAGTTTGAGCAGGTTTTGTTTGTTTGTTTGTTTTTTTCCTTTAAATATACATTAACTTATTTCTCAGAAGATAAATTAAATTCTCTGTTATGGAGGTGCAGAAGAAAACATATGATGCATATTGTTTACAGCCCTTACAAGTGTGGTGCCTCTATCTCGACAATAAGAAACTTTCTTTAAAAAACAGGATACCGCTCCTGCTCCTTTCCTTACTAAATTCTGGTTTGACATGTTTATTCTCCCTTCTGAATCAGAGTTAGATTTTACATAAAGTGAAAAAGATTTATATTTATAGGTTAAATGAAGATAGGCCTATCTGGAGTTTCAACTTTTAAGACTAGTCAGGATGAATATCCAGCAGAACCTGCTTTTCTTTTATTCTAGCAGTGCTACAAGAGAGAGTAACAATTCATTTTGAAACTGGAGCACTAACCTGTCTTTAAAGATTTATTTTTTATTTGATTTGACAAAGTTAGAATACTGCTTTGCTTGCAAGCTCATGTCAGCTTCTGTGTTCTCTTATAGAGTGGAAACGTTAAGTGCTTAAACATCACCAGTTGTCACTGTTTATGTTTTTTTATGAACAATGAGATCTTAGCACTGAACAGTGCAAAGAAACTCTCTCTCCTGTCTTAAATGTAGGACACTAAGACACTGTGCTGTAAATCTTAGACCGACAGCATTCAAACATACTGTTATAAACTGACTCATATTGTCCTTAGATGATGAGTCTAGCATAAGATTTATGAAGACACAGGAGTATGGCAAAAGTCCTGAACTGCTCAGTTTCCTTAGGTGACAAGAGGATGCATTTCAAGCAGGCTCTCGTCTCCCCACCAGGTAATCTAAATGACATTTATTTTAGATTCCACTGATGCAGTCATTTATCCTTTTGTTGTTATAGTGTGGTCACTTTTAAAGATAATAATTTTATCTGAAGAGATTAGCATTCAGGAAACTTTCCTGATTTCTTAAGTTTTTAGAGACTGATGTTCCACTATGGAATAAAATGTGAAGAGAATTGAGAGGGGTGTGTGTGTTTGCTTGTTTTTAATGGAATCCACCATTTCATACAAAAGCCACCTATCATGTTATTCCACAGTTGTATAAGCATGAGTGCCCAGCATGTGGTTACCTGGAGTGTAGTAAAAATATTCTCTCTGATCATGCTTGCCTCAATTTGACCCTTGATGCTTCAGTAAGTTTTTGAAATCTTATAAGCCTAGTCTTAGGAAGAAGGAGAAGGTAGTAGAGCAAAAAAATGAGTAAGACAGGAGATAGAGGAACCACAAGAAAGAACTGATAGAATTTATTATATATTGTAATAGGAATGTCTTGTCATACACTCACTCTTTTAAAGGCCTTCCTGTAAGCAGCTCTCAATGTGTAAAAACTTGGGAATGTGTGTTCATTAACTTGCTCATGTTCATAATGGGACACAGATGCAGTTTCTCAAAGAAAAATCATGAAGGTTTGAATACGTTTCTGCTGTTGCTGGTAACAGAAACTCCAGTGAGGTAGAAAATAGGAATTGTGACTGTTGCTATCTAACTACCACAAAGGCACCAGTATGACAAGGTGCGTACACTTGAAATGTAAACCTGTATCTCTTCTCAACCAATTTATCTCTTCTGTGGAGCACAATAACTTCTTAAACTTCTTTTTTCACTTAATAACTTGATTAATTAACTACTTCGAGTACACTTCAAAACACAGCTTTGAAGATACAGATGTTTTAGTTGTCTGTGGAAGTCAGAAGCTGAGGAAGTACTGAATGTTAAATACTGAATGTAGTGTTGTTCTGGTGTACTGGAACTAGAAATCTTACTCTTCTTTTCCTCATGAAAGTTTAGTAATGTACAATTAGTACATTAGTAATCTACCATATTTTTGTTGTCTCCTACCTTTTAAGTAAGGTCAGAACTGATCTGCGTGTGGATACAATTTCTTCAGTGGAAGGTTCATATAATGAGTAATGTGAACCTTAGAAACAGCAGTCTAAACAGAACAGTTTAAAAACAGAAATATGTATTAAGCTAATAGTCCAGTCTGCTAAACAGCGTTTTTGGTTTTGTTTTGGGTTTTTTTTTGTTTGGTTGGTGTTTTTTTTTTTTTTTTTTTTTTTTTTTTGTAAATCAGGGCTGGTGCTTTCAGATGGATTGTTTATTCATTTTTAGCCGTAACTGCCCATTCAATATTGTGGTTAAAGTTTCTGAAATGCATCTTGCACTGCCCAAATTCCTTTTAAAGTGACAGTTGGTATTACATTTACTGTGAATTAAAAACAAGCAAACAAAAATAAAAAAGCAACCCTGCCAACTTTTTCATTGTCTGGAATCCTGTCCCTGATGTAAGAATCCAATGACAGTAAAAGGTGTTAGTCAATATTCATGTAAGCAGTTTCACAGGGGAAAGACTAACACGAATACTTGGGAAAAGAGGAGGAACCCAAGCAACAGTGGGTAAAAAACCCATAAATTCTATGAAGGAAAAGTGAGGAAAGCTTTTATATTGCTGTGCTACCTCAGCTGTTACTCTCCACTCTTCTCAGGGCAGGATGTCAGAACAATTTATTTCTAGAAATTTATGGTTATTAGATTGAGATGCTTCCAGAGAAAGATAGATTCTCTTTGGAGGAGATTTACTTAAATCTTAAACTGTAGTCTTGTAATCAAATTCACATAGATGGAAGCTGGAGGAAATATCTTCTGAAGAGTTTTTTTTTCAGTGAGGTAACTGTTTATTAAAAAAAAAAAAAAATCAGGATTGTTTATGTGTTCCTTAACAAAACTGCATGCTTTGGTTCAGGAGCTGCAAATAAACACTGATTCTTTGCAGAGCACGAAGTTAAGTATGTGTCTAAGATATTGCTGGGGTAGAGTCTTAGCTCCTACTGCTTCTGGAGATGAGCTGTATGCTTTTCAAATTTTTATCTAGAATATCTTTTTCCCTCTTTAGCGGTTAGCTGTTTTCCAAGAAATTCTTTTGCTTTTTTCTCAGACTAAAAGCTTATGAGGCCTCATTTGGTGTTAACCAGTAAGATGTCATACACAAATAAACAAATTTTTTTATTGCAGTAAATTCTATGAAAAGAATTGTTTTCTTTCTGGAAGGGGAAACAGTATCTTCTGTATCATCTCTGTATGTTAGTTGCAAAGAAGAAAACATTATAAATGAGAAATTCATTACTCCAAGAATTTTCCACTTTTTTATTATGAAGATAATAAGAATTCACGTAACCAAACCTACTGTGATAGCAGTGTAAAGTCTGAAGAACACAAATCCACTTTTACAATGACATCAACATAGTTGCATGTATAAAAACTGAGGTCTTCATTTTAATATTAAAAAGCAGAAAGTAACTACCAGGTACTAATGTTCCCAAAGGGCTGTCAGTAATGGTTTCTAATAAAACAAATGACTGTTTATATAAACCTATACTTTCCCTTTGCACCTTAGGCAGTGAATGGGAAGTGTTAGCTTGGAAAGATTTATTGTTCTGCAGTTCACGTGGTAAACACAGGTAAGGATTTGATTGAACAGATTAAGACAATGTTTCCTAAAGCCAGTAACTTCCTTAGCTTTTCTGCATGGTTTTCTGAAAGGCTATGCACTACAGTTGCAAAAGGATTGCTTCTGACAGCAATGTTCTTCATATTAGAGCATTGTCAAAACAGGTATATATGTAAGGACAAGAAACAGCTGAAATACATCACTTGCTGAACATATTGCTGGGCATGCTCAACATGGCTATGCAACTGCAGAGCAAAGCTCAAGGCAGTTGTACAACAGATGTAGTGACTTTGGGCAGTGAATCTATACTGTTGGAATTATTTTTTTTTAATAATTCTTAGTGAGGCTTGAAATATGTTTTTCATGTTTTGAGTAAGGAGAAATTAATCTTCTTATTCACAGGAATTCACACTCAACTTTTGTATTTTGACCAACATTGTTGCTCTGTACATGCTAAATGATGATGGAAGGTAAAGAAAAGAAGGGAAAAAAAAGATAAAGCAGCCTTTCTTACATTCAATTTCTGATTTGATTTCATAACTTGCCCTTGTAGTCATTGAATCACATACTTACAGCATGGCTGCTTGAGGAGTTGCATACATTATCATGCTGATTAGACAACAAAGAGACAGGACTGAGTTAGTTGAATTGTCATATACCATCCAGATATTTATTCTTCCTTACGGAAGTGAGAATGGAAATCTGTTTTTCATCAATAACAGAGGATGGACTTGTTTTAGGTCTCTCCCTGAACCACTTCTGACTGTTCAGACTCAACTGGGAATCTGGACCTTGTGTACATTCATTCTCTTCATCTCACAAAACTTGATCTTGTCACTTGAGTGTGTTGCCTTTATCTTCTGCTCCAGGAAAAACATCTTAAAATTTTTGTAGTCAGGTTTAATAACCAGCAGAGAGATAAAATTCTAAGACTAACTCATCTTGACAGAAACTTTTGAACATTTGCTAGACATGTTTGGATTAGGAGGCCAGTTCTTTTCTGTCTAGGAGGGTAATAATGATCTATGTAGAGATGAAATGGACTTTGGCACTGTAGGCTTTTGCAGTGTCTCCTATCCTAATTTAAAAGATATCTAATTTGGAAATACTTTATTTTTCACCTGAGAAAGCCTAAGAAATGTCCTTATCTCAGGCCTGTAGAGCCACATATGTGAATACTAAGGATTTAGATTTCTGAATGCCCAAACCACTCTTCTAACCTATGCCTTGATCTTTTTGTGTCTCAGTTTACAGATCTGTATTATCAGTAGCAGCAACCACTCTGCGTTGTTTTGAAGCGTAGTTAAGGGACAGATTCTCTGAGGGAGGCACAGAAAGTAGAAGTTACTCATTACTAGAGAGGATCTGTGTGCCCTAGTTAACATGCAAAGAGACAACCTGTGTTCTTCCTTGGATCTGATTGACTTGGGAACTGCAACAGCAAAAATAGACACCCTGCCTTAAGTGATGCTGTTCCTACCTCTCCAGTGCTGACCTTCTCTATTGCAGACCCCCATTCCTATTCCCCTTCCCACCTCCATCATATCCAAGCAAAAACAGTTGAACCACCTGGTGCAGCGTATCTGCAGGAATCAATTTTTATTTCCCTTCGGCACGTGAGCATCTGCTTGCAAGGTGAGTCAGTGGAAGCCGACTGCTCCTCTGTTGGAAGCATATGAATTACAAAGCATTACTGCTGTGTTGCGGAGTGGGGGAAGGGATGTCTCATAAGTGTAAAATGTCTGGTTTGCAGGTAGTGTTACTGTAGTTCTCAAAAAGTCACACCAGAGTGCAAAAGAGGGATTTCTATCACCGACTTTCCAGACTGTGAAGTGCATTGTGCTTTACTCTGTAAGAATGGAGAGTATGGTACAGCCACCTGTCAGCAGCCTGCTACTCCATGCGAGAGTATCTGGTAGAGTCAGTATTCATCTGTGAAAACATCTGTGTAATTAAGCTGAATGCCGAAGAGCGTGAGAGTTCAGATGACAGGAAGCTTCAAATACAGCCTTAGATAGAGAGATTTTTCCCAAACTTGGCCACATAACTCGATAGGCATTGATCAATTGACAGGTGTGTATTCCAAATGCATTAAGAGCTGTTATGCTGAAGTTAGGATAGGAAGAGAACAAAGTAATCTCTGTAACAGATACTTTCTTGTAAATATACATCATCCTCACCTTCTGTTTAAATTGGAATTATGTGGCTTTCTACTTTCTGTTCCCAGTTGCAATTTTTAAAAAAGTGTATGATTTGTTGTATAAAATAAGAATTTAGTTAAAATAATCCTATTTCTTCTTACAAATAAAAGTTCTGTCAAGTAAAAATTTATTCTAATTGCATTAATAACTTGTAGGTTGGGTGTACTCTCATTATATCTGTATTAGATGAAGTATCGGTATGGTGTGCGTAAGAGGAGAATACCGATGTGTACGATATGTGACTGCAATTTGCTGTTTTTTGCAGAATGTAATTTTCTATAAAATGCCTACAGATGTTTTAAAAACAAACATGATTCTCAGAACACATGCTTTCCTGAAGATTAAAAGTGGATACAGCTGTTGGGGCTTGCTTTATTTTTTTTATTTTAAATCACATTTTTAGTTTTAAGGGATTGTGAAAGTCTTACATTAAGGATTAAAATGAGCTTAGTACTAACTGAGAGTTGTTTTCTTTCCAAAAAAACCCAAACCAAACCAAAACAAACCAAAAAAAAAAACCCAAACCAAAACAAAACCAGATTTTGTCTGAAATAGTGAATTCTAAGTTTCTCTTATAGTGTCTCAGACTCAGCTGGGAAGCTAGTGAATATGAACAGATGTGAGATAAGTTTTGTGCAACTCTGAAGTTTTGTTGGGAACTTTCAATAGGACCCAATTTAGGAGAAAGGCTACATGATTATTAATTTATTGCCTTTTTTTCTATAATATTGCAATGATACTGTTCATGTCACAATTCTGTTTCTACTATATACATCTTAACCTCTGAATATATTCAATTTTGCTGTTGAGAAAAGAACTGCATAGTGTTCCAGTAACTCGCCTGCTGACATAGTCACTTGGTTTTGATGAATGGACTCAGTCTAAAGGATTCTCTACAGTGATGTGTGATACCTCAAACAAACAGAAATATGTTTTTCATCAACACATTGGAAGAAGTCATTTATGTTGTCACATATGAATGACTTGTTCTGAATGTTGTTTCCTCTGTCACACTGAGCTGCTCATTTAAAGTATTCAGGGAGAACTTACTGGATAAAAGCTGTTTTTCAGCTAAATACTGATATCTCCAAATATTTAAATCAAATCAATCCAGTGTGACTTTAGTTTTGGTTTTTTTGGGTTTGGTTTTTTTTTTTTTAATAGAAATTACAGTTAAGATTTTACTAGTATTCTGAGCAGTGTTGAAAACTAAGAATAGTGGCCAATCTTTAAACGTTAAATGTTAAATCAGTATTAAAATTCAGGTACTTTGGCATGCACAACAGGCAAAAACCTGGGATTTCTAGCTTAAATATCTGAACACCACTCAGAAATGTTTTTTAATTAGCAATGTTGAAGTGTTGAGGATCCTCTTTTTCTTTTTTTTATAAAGGCGTAACTTGACCTAGGAAGTACATTTGCAATGTAAAAATGTTTGTGTCTGTATTTCTTTTGTCAGTGCAAGAAAAGTATAATGTATGCACACAGTATTTCTTCTGCAATTAATTAATTTCCTATTCTTTCTGTGGGGTACAATTTCATAAAACACACACACACGCTCGTTTGATTTGCCTCTCATTTTAATACTTGCATAAAGATTCTCTAGGCTTTCTGATCTTCTCTCTTACATATTTAATTTTCCTCAGATTCTGAGATGGGATTGTATTGAGGGAGTCTATTGGCACGATGCCCACAATTAATGATAAGCCTTCCCTTGTCATTCTTTCTCTGCATCATTGTAGGCATTTATGAGTAAACTAAAAGAACATAGTGTATCTGTGCTTCTGAATGCAAAATCCATCACTTCAACCTTTTCTTCCAGGGAGAAGATGTGTAGTTCAAGGGAAAGACCAGGACAACTGGTGTCATTAAGAAATGCATAGAAAGCTTGCTTCTTTCATTTTCTCTCTTGTATTTGTGTATTTTTATGGGTTTTCGGGGTTTTTTTGGATCTATAATATTTGCTCATAATTAGAAAAATACTTTGTAATATTGTAGGTTTTGTCCACTTACGTAATTTTTTTTGAATGGGACTGTGTAAATGAACCTTCACAGGCATTTAGATACTGCAAACCCATGTCAACAGGGTATCACAGAGATTTGTCTTAATAATGCTAAAAGCAGGATAATAATGTTTGGAGACGTTGCGAGATGTTTGCTTGAAGATCCTGCATAGCAAGGTGGTGTATTTCCTCAACTTCGTATCTTATAAACATGAATAAATTTACTAAGAATGTATCTCTACAACTACCTGAAAGGAGGGTGTAGTGAGGTGAGTGCTGGCATCTTCTCTAAAGTAACAAGTGATAGGACAAGAGGAAATGGCCTCAAGTTACACCAGGGAAGGTTTAGGCTGGATATTAGGAAAAAATTTCTTCACTGAAAGAGTGATCAGGCATTGGAACAGGCTGCCCAGGGAAGTGGTGAAGTCACCATCCCTGGAGGTGTTCAAGAAACGTGTAGATGTGGTGCTTAGGGACATGGTTTAGTGAGTTAGGTGGTATTGGGTTGGACTTGATGATCCTTGAGGTCTTTTCCAACCTTAATGATTCTATGATTCTATGATTCTATCTGATTAATCTTAATGTGTTGTGTACCTGTTCTGTGCTTCACAGAAAAGCTCTGAATGACCTCTGTGCAGAGAAAGGTTTTGAATAATGCAATGTTTAGGGCTTTATGCAATGCCGCTTCCATTGGTCATGTTGTCTTGTACCAGTCTTCAACATCAGGATTCAAAATCCAGTAAAGACAGTAAAATACTTTCTTCCATGTTCAGGAGATTTTTTTAATTGTTGTACTCTGATTTTAATGGTTCTTCTAGGGTTAAAATTTCAGTGTCTACATCCAGACTTCAAAAAGATCTGGAGAGCCTTTAAGGTGACAAGAGATTTCTTGCATTGTAGCAGCTATCATAGCTTACAGTTAATTAGCACTGACTTTCAGATTTTCAGTGAAGAGAAAAAAATGAAATGAATCTTCTGATTCAGGGTAAAGAATAGAGTACATGGACATGGTAAATGCTAACTTAGATTCTCTGATGTAAATTATAGCAATGGCCAGTAGAATGCCCTTTCCTAACTGGAGAAAGTGGTTTTGGTATGTGATGGTTTTGCCTAGGATAGAGTTATTTTTCTTCACAGTAGTTAATTTGAGACTATATTTTGGATTTGTGTTGAAAACAGTGTTGATAACACAGGGGTGTTTTTGTTATTATTGAGCAGTGTAGACAGAGTCAAGGCCTTTTCTGCTTCTCACCCCACCCCACCGTTGAGAATGTTGGAGGTGCACGAGAAGTTGGGAGGGGACACAGCCAGGACAGCTGACCCCAACTGACCAAAGGGATATTCCATACCATATGATGTCATGCTCAGCATATAAAGCTGGGGCAAGAAGAAGAAAGGGGGGAAGTTTGGGGTGATGGCGTTTGTCTTCCCAAGTAGCCATTATGCATGGTGGAGCCCTGCTTTCCTGGAGATGGCTGAACACCTGCCTGCCCATGGGAAGTGGCAAGTGTATTATTTTGCTTTACTTGTGTGCGTGGCTTTTTTTTTTACCTGTTAAACTATCTTTACCTCAACCCACAGGTTTTCCCACTTTTACTCTTCCAGTTCTCTCCCCCATCCCACTAAGGGGAGTGAGCAAGTGGCTGTGTGAGGCTTAATTGCCAGCTGGGGTTAAACCACCACACGGTACAACATGATTTTATTTAAAATTGAGTCAATAGCTTACCGTCCGCTACTAGGGAAGGTTTTTTTCTGATTTTTCTTAAAGAACAGGGACTGTGTGTTAATGATTTTGCAATTCTGTGATGGTGCTAAGAGACCTATTATGACAAAAAAATAGAACTATTACTAGGAGTATAGCATGACTTGTCAAAAGATTCATTTTCAGTAGATTTAATAGATTTCTTGACTGAAATCTTGGCAGATACTGGGTCTATCAAATTATTAATGTAAGCTAGTTAGTACCTAAGTGTGATATCCAGGCTGTGAGGCAAAAAGAATGAGGCATGAAGATGCCTATAAGAAAACAAGTTGGTAGCTTTCACAGCTAACCATCACAGGTTTGACATGAACAGAGGGCAATGTGATATTAGTTGACGATTCAGTCTTTTCCACATTGTGACAGTTGGTGATGGCTTTCCATAATAAAACTCCATAGAGTTATTAGGATGTAACATTTTTTACTGATTTGTTTTTTAATATTTTATAAAATCTCAAATATTATGAGCCACATTCAGATTGTCTACTATACATGGCTAAATTTTATATTTGTTGAATACATATGTAGGGACAGTTACAGGTAATAATTTCAGTGACATTGTTGAACTGAATGTCTGCTAGTGGAAATAATACCTGAGTACCATACCTAGCACTTTCAGTGTATTGTCTTGCCATATAATGTTGCTAGAAAATTAAGTAGGTAAATTTGAAAGACACTCATAAACCATGGTTTTGTGCATTTTTAGGAAAAATTCTGTATAACTCTATTTTTATCTGTATTAAATTCTGCTGTATTTTCCACTGGAGTGTTGTTTGCCAGTTGGCTACTGCCACAGATTTGATAGAACTATCAATCAGAAACATTATGAAAAGGTAGAATAAAAAGCAAACAAAACAGCACAGCAGAACTGGCTGTGGACAAAGCCTATGGCCTTTTTTGTACTGAGAAAGGACACCTATCAGAATGCCCTCATTTGTCTGGATGCAACTGAGCTTCAAACGGGCAAGACAGGTGTGCTGTTTTCAGGAATGTTAATTTATTATGTGACACAGTTCATAAACCAGTGGCTAAATGTGCGAACAGAATGCATTTTGGGGCCAGCTCGATGTATCTTGCCTTTCTCTAGAAATGAAAATATTTCATAATTTTTCCATACTATTAACCTTCCACACTTGAGATGCTGTGGCATCACAGCAGAGTGGAGAGCCTGCCCTGAGAGATGTGCCAGGATGCTGTCTGCTTGGCTGGGATAGCTCAGCACTTCAAAAACCTGGACAGATGGGATGCCATCTCATGAGAGGCAGCATTCTGCAGGGCTTCAAAGGAGCTAAGAGGTGAAGGTGGGGCACTGTATCCAGTTGACATACCACTTCTGCTGCTAGCTTGTGTTACAGCAAATGAGAAGATGATGGCACACATTAAAAAAATAAAATAAATAAATAAATAAATAAAAGCTAGGGAGCAAAGTTAACCAGCAGAGTAATACCCAGTTGTACCCATCAGAGCGTGGGAAAAAAAAAAAAAAAAAAAAAAAAAGCCTGTTATGTTCTGTCTCTCAAATCTTTATATCGACAGGTTTTAGAGATAGCAAATTTTAGACATTTACTTCCTCCTTTGCCCTACTCTGTGTGTCTGATCCTACATTTTCTGCGTGTAAATGTCCAAGCCAGTTCTTTCTGTACTGATTTGGACCTTCTCAGTCCTCTGAATATGTAAGAATCTCTTCCACTTTTGTGGTTTTTTTACTATTCCTATAAAAATCCTATGGTATTTTCCTGTTTCTGTGGGGTTTTTTTGAAATATGAGCTATGCTTCCTACACTTAGTTCTCTCTTTACAGAGTATTCACCTACACAGCTCTTTTCCCTCTTTCTAACATATGTGTATATATACAAGTCAGCTGCATACAAATGGATCTGCAGCGAGATACCTTCTTCTTGCAAACAGCGTAAGGCAGCCAAACTTCTGCAAGAGATCAAAGAGTTAGGTTACATGGGTAAAGGTGTGCACTGGAGACAGAGCAGCTGCTCCAGAGTCTTTTGAACTTTCATTTACCACCTCCCCCCTTCACAAGGACGTTATCATGGCAACAGTTTTTCACAGCCATCAGAGACTGCATTTTTTCCCAAACTGTTACCAGATCTTTGGTGTAAGACCTCTGGCGTATGCTTGTGCTGCATAATTGCAATCAAGCATGGTTAGGGCTTTATGCAGGGGAAAGTACTGCATGTTGAGGACTGAGTTTAGCACTTACCAAGTAAAGTCACCGAAGGTGGGTACTGTTATCATATGTGGGAAGGGGTTGCTATACATTTGCTTGGCTAAAAAGCAATAATTTCTCACATTGATACTCTGGTGTAATAGTTCTGAGTTGTCTGAAGGAAGTGGTATTAAAAAATACCACTTTGTGTTTTAAAAAAGTTATTTAATTTCCTTTAATTGCAATTTGGGAAAAAAAAAAACAAACCCAAAACAAAACCTGGAGGGCTGTTTGCTCCTTCTGGAGAGACTTGCACCTACACCGCAGTCCAGGGGCCCCTATGCTGACATGGGGCTGTGCACACAGCTGATTGTGACTGGAAATGAGGATGACTCTTTGTCTCTTCTGTCGCGTTGAATTCTAGGACTGGCATTTAAGAAGCCCTTTTGAATGAGTAGCTTCAAATTGATCCAGTTTGTTGGGAAGCTTGAGGCCCACTGAATTGAAAAATAACATTTGGATTGGAAAAAAAATGATAGTTTTCAAGTCACTATGCAAGCTTTGTGAGACTGAATTTTTGCATTGCAGTAGTCATTTAGAGTGTGTAACTGCTTGTTGCAGCATTCTTTTCATTTAGTGACATTTTCCCCACTAAACTTCGAAAAGAAGTTCTGTATGTGTGTGTGTATGTACATGTCTTTGTGTGCATGTATGTTATATATAGTAACAGCTATATATAAGAAATAATTATTTAGAATACCTCCTAATGTTTAAAAAAGGGTTAGAAACTACTTCAGTGTATTTTCTGAGCATGTTGCTGTTGTGAATAGCATGTGTTATGTATAGCTTTTATGCAGATCTGTAGAAGTTGCAATATGTGCTTGAAACCCATGGGTATAAACTTAAATACTGAATTATAAGATTGGTGGCTAAACAATGACTGTGGATTACAAATTTATTAAGACATTATTAATTTATCAGCTGTTTATAAATACATAAGTTTTTAATAGTGTCATGTGAACACAAAATATGATAATTTCATTTCTAAGCTTCACTATTTTTCCTTTCAGGACGTCTTATGACTAGAATCTTGTAGATTTTTTTCTAGTAGTAACATAATGAATCATCAGTTAGCCTTCTGTTTGCAGAAAAACTTCAAGCTGTGCACTTCAAAATTAGATGTAGAAGTTTTTTAGTAAGGTTGCATGATGCATTTTTATCTTTTTTGAAAACAATCTAGGTATGACAAGGACAGTTATGGCTTTTACTGCTTAAAAGTTGATTTACAGCACATATTTCTATGTGTTGTCCATTTCTCTAGAATTTGTTTGGTTTTGATTAGAGGTTAACAAAAGGATTTGGAAAATTCCATTCTTCAAATGTCACAGCACTGATCACATCTGTACATCTAAACATCCACTGTCCACCTTCCCTGTCTGTCTGTTCTCCCTGCCCAAAAAAGGTTGCTCGCTGTGACAGCAGTCTCAGGCCATACTGACACCTTGAGCTGTGTTAAGGGATTGTAAGAAGTTTTCACAGTCCAAACAGTGGACAGTTTACAGGCTAGTGAACAATTTGACCATACAGGTATATATGTGCCAGAGTTCAAGGCTGTGACCTGCTGCTGTTCAGATTACTAGGACAAACATAGCCATTGGGACCAGGATTAGCAGTTTAATTAGAACACCATGTAAAATTCATATGCGATGTCATTTGCTGATTATACATCTATTATAGCACAGATAAAGGAAAAGGAAAGTCAAGTAATATCTATGTAAACAATATAATTAGAACTCTATAGTTTTTGGAAAGTTACATCATAATCTTCAGGTTTTATAATTTGCACGAGTTGCCTATGTTTAATCATAGTAACATGCTCCAGGGTGAAATGCTCTCATGGAAAACAGTAACAATTTGTCACTCTCATGTTTTACACTTTGACATAACAAAAAGGATAAACTCCTAGAAAGTTTGTAGATGTTTAAGGAAAGAGCAAGGGTATCGATCATTATGTTAAGTAAAGCTAGCAAGAATAGTATTAGGGATAAAATTCCCCATTTCAAGATTTGAACTAATTTCTCACTATTAAAAATTAGGATAAAAATGGTGATAGGGATGAGATAACCTCAAAGGTGCCTAATTGGTACAGAGGGTTTATTCTGCATGATATTAGTAACAGCTGGAAACAAGATCCTGGATTTAAATTAAACATTCATTTGCCTGAAATTTTCTTATTACTTGCTAAATTCCACAATGGAGCTGTATTCGGTTTTCCAAGGTGGGCCAGTAAGTTTTTTAGGCTACAGATTGGCATCCTGGGTGATGAATTTAGCTCTGTTAAATACCGAGGCCATTCAGACTGCTAATAGCTGGTGAAGCTTTTGTCTGTACTCAAATAGTACAGTGGCACTTGTGTCCAGAGTGATACTTGTACAGAAGGGAGACACGTAGTAGGACCATGGGAAAGAAAATGGAATAGTTGCATCAAAGTGCTAGTTTACTATGGCTGCAGAAGGCATTTTCTTATAAAGACTGTAACTGTAGTTGCTTATAATTTTTGCATTTATACATGCAATATACCTGAGAAGCTGATCAAGTCAATGACTTGCAATCTTGTGCTTAGTTTATGGGAAAACTCAGAACTGACATTTAGTGGCTACACATAAATAGAATAAATTGGTCATAAAACAATGTGTCATACTTAAAATTTGATATTTTTCTTTTCAAAATGAAAGAAACCTTTGGCATAAAATTTATTCAGGGTCACATTTTGCCCATAACCTGTTTTTTTCTTTTTCAAACCCGTACCTAGTTACACTTTAATATTTGCAGTCTCTCTAGATTGTCAACATCATTGTATAATAACCAACTTGTTATAGAAAGCAGCAAATGCCATGCTGCCAATCACTTGTCCATCACGCTAACAGGTGCACTGCCATTGTCAGTGTCAGGCTGAATACTGGGGATCAGTTAGACAGGTGGAGTAATTTACTCATCTTGTAGTGGCAGAAGGGGACACCTTATCAAGGGAAAAAGAGAAGTGTCTTCTCTTGGTGCATTTGGTGTGTGGCTATATAATTTGGATTTATAGTGTCTATGTAGAAGTTGATACACAGACTAAATTATACTCTAAAGGGGGAAAAAATTTCTCTATTTCTTTTAGGTATTATGCAAGAGTATTGGTTTTTCCTTTCTCCTCACCTTATCCATTGTCTTTCTCACCCTGTTCCCCGACCCCCCATCCTGAACCTTTTACTATTGTCAGCTTAACAGACTGCTCAATGCTAAGTCATTGAAAGATATGTCAGTCTATTGGAGTGAAGAAAAAAAAAAAAGACAAAAAAAGAAGACAATCTTCAATGAGAACTAGCAATTCGGTGCATTAAAATATTTCCTACTGCCTTGTTTTTGGCAGTGTTTGGAAGAGAGGTGGCCAGAGCATGCTTTACCATTTCTTCTGAAGAAGAATAAATGTAGAAATTATTATAGCAGTACCAATGCCAGTCTTCACCTGTCCTAATTTCTGTAGCCATGACAGCAGCTGGTTAATACTCAGAAAGTTTCTGGGGGCAACAAAGAAAGAAGTCGCTGTGTTTACCTGTCTTTCTCTGTTATTATCAGCGTGCTGGTCAAATTTTCCAGTATCATCTGTGACCTCCTGAATGGAGCTTTAAACAGGAGAGATAAGCCTGATGTGTTTGTACTTGTAGCTTCTGACTAAAACATCTGTGGTCAGGTACAACCAGTAATTGCCCAGGCCAGTAAATAGAGCTATTACTTATAACAGGGATCTATGAGTCTTCAAAGTCAGAATGGTAGAGGCAGCCTCAGACTAAACAGTGGGAAGGAAGAATTCATGGTAATAGTTTTGAAACCTCACTTTTATTGCAGCACAGAGAGTAGTGTCTGGTTGGTAGATGGGATATACTGGAGGTTAATTCTAATTTATTCACAGAAACATTGCTAGGATTACAATGGAAGAAACATTGCTATATATCTAATGTACCCTCATGATAGAAAATTTTGAGGTTTAAACAAACTTTAGTTTGCTAAAGTGTCAGTTTTTTGTAGGATACTGCTAATAATAGGCTTGACCTGTGGGTTGACAGAGGGATTTGTGAGGCACTGACTCTCTTGTTTAGCAAATGCCTCCCATAATCTCCAGTTCCATCATCTAGATAGGTAGTTCAGTAATTCTTTTAAACAGCAAAGCTTTCCCTTCTTCTCTTCTCTGTCTACTGAAATGTGATGGGCAGTGGTAAAACTTTGGACAGCCTTGGGCATAGTATCACATTATACCTAATCTGATGTAATTACAGGCTGCTGCCGACAAGGATGCTCCCAGTCCTCCTGCCCTTGTGCTTCCTGTTGCTTATCTTGTATCCCTTAGAAGGAAAAAAAAAAAGTTCTTTTCCACTATTCAGTAAGAACCAACTATCTCCTGGCTGCAGGAGTGCTGGAGATGAAGAGGACTAGGATTATCTTTTTCAGTGGTAGGCAGCAGTTAGGTGGAGGGTGAAACTGCACCTGGGAAGTCCTTTCCTGTTCTACATGTGACCCTCATGGATAGGCACCTAAACCTTCCCTCTGTTTAATTTGCTATTATCCCCATGATGTGACACAAGCCCTTTACCATCATGCATTACCTTCTGCGATGAGATTTTTTTGACAGCACTGTAATGTTACCTCTGTTTAACTAACATGATATTTACTGGTATTAAAAAGCATTTTCCCACCTGAACATTCTGTTTACTGGAACAGCATGCAACACCAAAGCCTGTGACTGTAAAAGAGATTTTTTTTTTAATTTTTCTTGTTTCTTTTTGATGTCATTTATAAAGTTCAGAGCCACTAAAAGTTTGAAGGATATGATCCAGAGAACTCTCTTTTAGGTTACTATTTTGAAATTAAAGCTGCTAAACAGGAAAAACAGGTGTGTATTTTTTCATAGATTGAAAAATGAAACAAAAGCCAAACAATGCTGAATATGACTCTTTATACTGGACACTTAAAGAAAATATTTTGTTTTCTCTTAAATCAATTTTGTATTTTAAGTTGACATTCTTGCACAGTATTAGAAAACTGGGCTCAGAAATCATAGATCAAGGTCAGGTCCTGGAAATAAGCCCGAGTCACATTCTGACTCTGCAACTGAAGCAAGACCTTTGTATTCCAGGCTTTCACCCTTTCTAACCCCTTTCTTCCTAGAGAAAGGAAGTGTGGGTGTACACCCTGACTGGATGCTCGTCTGTATGATAATTTGTTAAATCAGACCCCTAAGGCACGCTTAAATGAGTGAAGCCACAAAATTTCCATCATCATCAGGACTTTTGTCTCTTCATCAAGAAAACCAGGAGCCAGGTGATCCCCAGCTCCAGGTGGTTTGCACAACAGGGCTGCCAATATGAAACTGAACTTCAGTAGAACACAAGGCTTAGAAACAGGACAAACTTGTTTATGGTTAAATGCCATTTTGGCAAAATACATGTTTTTGCAAATGACACTGCCACTTCTGTTTGTGAAAGTATTTGGCATCTGAAACACCCTCTAAAGGTATAGATCAGGAAATACATGTCTTGCTATTTATTTATAATAAAATGTTCAGCAATAAAATTACTACAAATATTTAAATTAGATAAGAAACCTCTGTAATGACATAAACTGAAGATTTAGATTTGGAGTCCCCCTATACGTATTTTTCTCTCTCACTTGAATGATGATTGCAAAGATTAGTTCAGTTACCATAGCTATATTGACTTTCTTTGCATTTTCAAAGGTAGTTTTAATGGTAAATTATGCTATTCACTGACAATAAGCAAGCTAGTGTTCTTCACTGCTTGCAGTTCTCTCTATAAATGAAAACTGTGTCTAACGCTGGCAGTCTCTTTCCATGGCTCTTTCCATGACAGCTACATTCCCCTTTTCTCTCTCACTCTTACAGTTCAGTTTCTCAAAAAAACCCACACCACACCACCTCTCTTTCAATGCCTTTTAAATATTTCTTCTATTTCTGCTATGTAGTACAATCTAAAAGGAACGTGGTCTTTCACCAGTTCTGAGATTATGGTTTCCCACCCAGTGATACAATTTTATCTGAACTATAACCAATGCTTTCAGATCTGGTGTGTAAAGCTAAGTGTCTGCACCCATAGTGAATTGAATAAAAATTGCAGTTAAATATACCCCATATGGATTCAGGAGCTGAGCTGTTAAGTGTCAGGTCTGAAAGTGTTGATCTGTGTGTTCTGCAGCAATGAAAGGGAAAAGGAAAGGATAGCATTAAGAAAAAATAATGAGGACTTTTTTTTTTCCTTTTTTTTTTTTTTTGATCAGAATACATTTATGATGTTGTCATCAAGGTCTGCCTGTGGAAGCACCTCTAAAAAACTGAATTCTTTAACTACATGCTGTTTCTTCAGTAGCAAAGCTGCACCGTAAAATGCTAGGAAGTTCTTCATCACTGGACTGCTTTTATGTGTTCATAAAAGCTCTAATAATAGCTTCATTTTTTAAGCTCTGTACATGTTGTGGGATTCAGGTAGTGCTCACCACAGTTCAGAGCAGCTGTATACAGTGTGATGTGTTCAGGTACTGTTTCGTGTGTAGTTTTTGTTTTCTTTGTTCAATAGACCAGTGAATAGAGACACAAAATTTCAAAGGGTTTCTGGTTTAAAGAGTGAATACCTTTTTCTGCCTGGAAATTTATATTCATAAATCTCATTGGCATGATGGGGAAAGTAAAACACTTAGGATATGTAACGGTCCTGATGAAGATATACAGGCCTCCTAAAAACTTCATCTAGTGCTTAAAGTACAGAAGGCTGAAATTTTGCATATATAGCTAAAATTATTAGAAGATTGAAACCCCAGAGGCCGACTCCAGAGAGGAACCATGTGCTCAGAATCACAGAATCAGCTCATGTATGTGTGGTAGTTCATTTTTCAACAAATTTTTCAACAACGTGCCACTTAAATGTTATCACATAAAGGCACAGGGGATTTCTCATCTTCTGTTGTTAACTTGAGGTGCCATACTGGCAACTGCATGTAGAAAAAATACTTTTTTTTTTTTTTTTTTTTTAAGAGCTCAGCTCCCTGTTCTTAGAGTATATTTAAAAAAGAGATGTCTCAGTTGCGGTTTTTTGGAGGAATGCTTGTATTGCTGCCAGCTTACATCTCCCACTGGGAGCCACTGTGGAGCAGGGATTACTTCGAATAGGTTTTAGCAGATTAAACAAGCCACCAAAAAAAGCTCGTCTTTCTTTTTTCTTCCTCTCTCTACAAATAACACGGTAGACAGAAGGGGATGAATTGCAATTTAGTATGTCAACCATAACCAGCCTGTATCTCAGGAGGTTTTTTCCCAACTTTACTAACATATGAGTAAGGTGTCATGTGAAATCTCCTAAAGATATAGAAAATATGTATATAGTATCAAACTCATAGGAACATGTAGCTTTTGCTAAGTTTCTGCACTGTTGCTGCATTGTAATTTTACATTTCTGTTCTCAGTCAAATGTTCTCTTTCGTTTTACCTCTGCTTTCTGGGACTGAAAGGCATTTAAATTTTGAAGGAGTGCATACTGATACAAACCTGTTATACTAAACAATATTTTTGCTAAAAAGCAAATTTTGTTTGGTTTTATACTGAAGGAAAGATAATTTATTTTTGTTTCATTGGAGAAAAAAAAAAGGAGAGTAAAGCTTATGCCTACACGCATGGACTGCAGTTCTGTAGGTGCAGTTGTGATTCTTGATTGTTTGCTTCCAAAGGCTGTTGAAGTCAGTTGATGTTTTTGCATTTAAGTTTTAACTGAGAAAAGGTTGCACGTATGTACTTGGAGCCCACTCTTTACCTGGTGTAGAAAAATGCAATCCATATAGTCTCTGATGGTGTAAGGCCACAGATCACTGCTAAGTTTCTATCCTAAATGTGGCTCTGTGTGAATAAAGTAGAAGTGGTAGAGCATCTTTGAAACTGTACTTGAAGAGTAAAAGTAAAATTCTGTTTGAAAGACAGGCCACATGCAAAAGATTTTATCTCATTAGATTGTTGCCTTGTGTCCTATCTGTATGTAAGTGCAGGCATTTTTCCACATCATAATATTCCCCTCGCTGTTCTAGCTGATTCCCAGTTAGAATCTGTAATCAGTGTTTCACATTTGTCTCCAACTGGAATCTCTTCTTCAGTAACTCCAGCCATTAAAGGTGAAGTGATGCAACTTGCTTCACTGAGGTGTGATTATATATTAATTATACAATACAAATTCATATTACTGAAGACACTTTATGGGATTGCTTGCATTTTTCCTCTCAGTTGATAAAGGATGGGTACATCTTTTGTTTCTTCTACAAGATTTATGAAAAAATTATTTGAAAAATAATTTCTAAACCTTTCAGAAAATGAATGCGTATCATTCAACTAATAGAAATATTTCCTGTTTCTAAAGAAGTAAAATGTTTAAAGTGTATGCTTAAGGTCTAGTTATAGATTTTCTTTTTTTTTTTCATCAGAAAAGCAATCACTTAATGCTTTTCAGTCCTGAATTACTATAACGAGGGCCCAGCAAACAATATCAGTTCCTCTCAACCTTTGTATTTGTGCACTCCACATATTTTATAACAACAATGCTGTTGTAGGTGATATTTTATACTGTAAGTAAGAACAAGTGCAACACATGATTTCTAGATATGACTGAATTGGCGGAAAAGGAGAAAAACTGTTAATAGTATTCAAAACTTGGCTGAAGCTTATGAAAAGTTTATTTTTACAAAAGTTCCTTCATATTATTTAAAAACTAAACAAACCTCTACAGCAGTATAGTTTGTTGTGGGTGAATGATAATGGGATTAATGCTCATACACAGAAAATGTGACACTATAAATCATGTCATACTTGAAATGCAGTTACAGTCAAAAAGGTAACTGTGAAAATGACAGTGTGGAGTTCCATATTTATTCTTTCTCAATGGTTTCCCTATTAAATGTGTTTAACTTGCAAGTAAAAAAAAAAAAATCATTTTTCTAACTGCCTGCTGTTCAAACTGAACTTGAGAACTCAAATCTGTCTCTCATCTCTTAGCCACAGAATAGAGTTTACTTACTAAAACAACATGCCAGCCCTTTTTGGTGATGGATGAGGCAGAATGGGACCTGGCTCTTTCTTCCGTGTGGTAGCTGTAGTGATACTACAACTGCATTGCAACTAATTATGAAAACTTTGCTAGATGAGGAAACAGATGCAACTCTGTAAATAGAAACTGTTATGTGGACTGGAAATATGTCATTTTTTTCATCTTACATTTTGTCTGTGCATACCAAAGCAAGTTAGAACAAGTGCAGGTGTCATTATTGTTCCTTTACAATTACAAGGAAAGAAAATACAGCTGAGAGGTTGGAAGCTGGGTTATCCAAAGACGCTAAGTCTTTTCATAGTATAATGTGTACCACTTTAAAACTGATTTGCTTACCTCTATGGCTAGTAATAATCAAATATTTTTGCTTCCTGAGTAGTTGCCTTACGTGATAGTGCAGCTCTAAATTGGAGAGGTGTCAAATGGTACTTGCTTGTCCAGGAAGCATATCTTTAAACTCATATTTGTTTGCACTGAGGTCTTTTCTATCACTTCCCCTTTCCATTCCTTATTAGTTTCCCCCAAAACAGAAACCATGAACATCTCAGTCTCTTTCACCTGTCTTCCCTAGAGAAGCCAGAGCCTTCAGTTCTAAGGATGACCAGAATTAGGAAACTCTGTAATCTTAACCAGCTGGTACAGTGCCCATCATGTTTGTAGCCTCCTTTTCTGCTTGTCACCTGTTTTCTTTCACATGTAGCACTATCAGGCAAAACATATCGGTAAAACATAAATATTTAAACCAAAAATTGAAGTCCATACTTTTGCTAAATATTTTGCTTGGCAGAAGCTTCATTACACAATAAATGAGTCTTTTTGGAAACAGCCAAGTGCTTCATATAAAACAAGCTCCTGTTCCTTTATTGCTTTCAGGGGAGAACAATGAAAATTCAGTGTTACTGGCCACATCAGCCTGAATGAAAGCCAAATAGGAAAATTGAAAATGATTGTCAAGTTCATCATATCTAATACAACAGAGGCAAATTAGAGTTATCTGCAGCAGCAGAAGTAGCAGCAGATTGCATTATAAATCATCATATCATTGACAGTCAATTACATTCAAAACTTTTCAAGCATGAGGCAGCAGCACTGTTTATCTACTAACAAACTTATTCAAGCCAAAAAAACACAGTGTGGGTGCATGAGGAGAATTTCTTGGGGATCTGAAGGGTTTGCATTAAAAAACAGGGTTTAAGTAAAAACATGTTCCATGAAGGATATAAAGGATGAAGCCTGGTTTGTTGCAAAATTATATCTTTAAACCTATCCTGTCTTTCTTCTTCCACTGCAGTAAACCCATATTTGACTGTTGTCTGGGAGAGCCCTCCAGTAATGTCAGTTTCTCTCCAGTCTTCTCTGCTTCATTACCATTTCTGTTTTCACAATACTTCTAGCTCCCTTCTGAGTTCCCAGCACTTGCCCCCTTCCCTTGCTCTTTTGTTTGTTTGTTTATTTGTTTTCAATTTGAAGTACATTTTATGTTTTTTTTTTTTCCTTCAGGAATAAAGAGCTTCCTGTAAGTTACTCAAAGTAAGTAACCTTGTATTTTAGGGAATCAATGACTCACGTAATGGATAATGTGATTTTAATGAAATAAATTCTGATACAATAGATTGTATAAAAAATTAATACAAGTTGAGAGAAAAGTCTTGAGTATATTATACAATTCAGTTTATTGTACGAACTCTCAGAATGGGACTGAACCGTTGGAATGAAATGCAGTCTTTTCCCTACTGGAAGTTACAATAGTTGTACTTTCTGGCTGTTCCCATGGGGACCACGAAGAGCACAGAGCAGGAGCAAAAACTTCAGGCCCTGAGAAGAGGGTTTGTGATTTTGCTGTAGTGCAAAGAAAGGGAGAGTGCTCCATGTGACCGTCCATCTACTTCTTCGGTAAGTGTAGAAAGCCCTGAAGCAGTAAGAGTGTGATGCAGGGTTAGTGTTGATCCACAATCCTGTATGGAGTGGGAGAGGCTGTTGGGTTTTGGGGAGAAGTTATTAAGTTTATGTTTATTTTTTCCTAATCAAATCTGGGTAAATATCCAGAGGATCTCTTTTACAATCAGGTCTCTTCATATTTTTGAAATGAATTGAGAAAACTATAATGCAAGAAAGCAATGAATTACTCTAACCTTCAGTTGGGTAAAGAGTTAAGGTTGAGAGCTGTGCTGCTGTTTTGCAGAAATAAATTATTTCTTTTTAATAAGAAATAAGAAAATTCTGGTCTGAGGTCTTCCTCCTGCAGAGTGGAGGAAACGAGATCTTCCTCCTTTGTGCTCTGAGTGCCCCGTCTCCATCATATATCAGTCAGCTGACTCCAATTATACTGCACGGAGATATGTCTGCAATTCATTCTCAGTTCCAGTCCTAAACCACCAAATAATTTTTGTCATTAGCCTCCCAGCCCTCAGTGTGAGAGGAGCATGAAGGTAAAGAGCCGGCTTGCTACAGTTGCCACACATAGCTGCTGAATTTTAGTTTTGCCACACCCGAGAACTGATCTGTGGGTCCCTCTAAAATTAAGTAGCCAGCTGAAGTGCTAAACTTAGCACTTTTCTTGGGCAGTTAAAAGGAAAATAATGATAACTGCAGAGGGTGGTTCAGATGTTAGGTGGGTTAAATAACGCTGAGAATCTAGAAAAAAAACCTGAGTTAATGTAAGTACCATAGTTAGTTGCCTGAAGATAGGTAGGATGAAGCTATTAAGGCTAAGATTAGAATCAACACAAACAGAAATTGTTACACCGACATAATTTTAAAGCACTTAATTAAGCTGAACAGGTAGAAAAGAGACGCTTGTGCATAATGACGAAATCAAAAATGTGTGTGCAATTTTACATGTCTGGAAGCAGTAAGAAAGTCTCTTAGCTGGTGTCTGTATCATGAAAGTAAGGAATAAAAATGTGGATACTTTGGGTGGAATTCAGATGCCTGAATACAGTTGTCCTGTCCAGTTTAGGGTGCTCTGGCATGCCCCAAGTGTGCTGCTCTCCTAGAAGGGTGTAGTTGACCTGATAGTCCTATGTTCTATGTACCCTGTGAGGCAACAGATACATCATGATCTGTCACATAAGGGAGTCTCTGGGCCATTTTAAATGACATTAGACCTCTCTGTTTAGGTAACTGAATCTCATACAAAATGTCCAAAATGTGGACTGTTGTCACATTTTGAAATGCCAACTACAAAATCGAAAACAATTATACAGTTAGTGCAGTTGTTTGCTTTTGTTTTAGTAGATGTTTCATTGAGTCTGGGCTGAAACCTAAATTTCTGTAGTTAGCCAAAATTTAGCATATTTTCAAAGATTTTCAGTTTTACTAAGTCCTTCATAAAATTCTGTCTGTAAATCACATCTTTTTTTTATCCATCTCTTCTGCCTCTTTTAGCTTTTTGTGAAACACTCTCACACCCACTCTTGAAGTGGTGAATACTGAATTTAGTATGTAAGTGGTTTTGTAGAGGATTATGTTCCATATCGTTACCATATTAAGAAACTGTGGCATTTGGCTTGCTTGTTTGCTTTTAATGTTTTTTGACAGCTGGAGTATGACAAAAAGGCTTTTCTGTATGCTTGTACTGAATTTTTTTGGACTTACATTATCTGGTAGTCATAAATGAACCCTCTTGCCACAGGTAATTTTACATTTGCTTTCACACATTTCACGTACTGATTTCTGTTGTGTGCTTTATTCCAAAGGAATAGGTCAGGGCTAGTAACTCTGTGGGTGATATTCTGAGAATGAGTTAAACCATAAGGACTTGATTATGTTTACAAACATATATTTCAGTAATAACCATGAATAAAATAATAGATTTCAAATTATGCTTTTGATTACTGGAAATTAAAAATTATTACTGTTGTGTTATCATATATACAAAAGCAATCTTGTGATAGGAACATCAGTTAAGATCAAGAGTACTGATTTGATCTCAACAGCATAAAAGACATTTCAAATCACAGTTTGTTTGTTTGGGTTTTTCTTCCTTTTAAATCCATTATTCAACTTCATTAAACTTCTGGGACAGTTTTTCAGTGGTTTTCTTTTTAGTTATGCTCATAAAAAACAGATAATATCTTCCTTGTTTCACCTCTACTTAGAGTTACATGATCTTGCTAGTATTGACTGAAATTAGTAGGCTACCTATGTTGCTTAATGCTGTGTATGATCCTTTATTTTAAATATTGGAATTGGTTTTGGAAACCCAATTTTCTCCTTACTAGCTTTAATTGTTTGGTTTGATTTAGTGTTCTGAGCAGACATGGACAGGGCTTTTACAAAGCAGTTCTGACATATTGTTAAATAGTATTTAGATTGTGGGAACTCATTTACTGATACTTTGTTTTTGCTCTCTTACTGAATTGTATGTATTGCTGACTAATATTTGGGATTATGTTTGAACTCTTGAACATATCAAAGCCTCAAAACCATCCCGTTTCTTATTATGAATTTCAGTCTTATCATAAGACTTTGTATAACAATATTTTTCCTACAGCTGCAGGCCCTCCATCCAATTCCTGTACTTCCAAGGAAAAGCTTAAAAAAGCTAAGAAGCTCTTCTATCTTGTAAAGTCTTACTTTATTTTTAACTGCTTCCAATGGGAAACATCTTATCTGTAAAAAGCCCAATTAGAAGCTATGAAAATGCATTTGTTCTCAGAATGCTGTGAGATGTGCATAATTTATGTAACATACCGGAGATATGCACCTTCTTTCTATTATTTTATAGGAAGTAAAATGATGGATTGTTAAATCATGGTACATGTTTTAATTTTTTATAGAAAGAGCGAATATGTTTATACAAGGTCACTCAGCTCCTGTAAGAAAGGTTATTAATGTGAGAAATTAAATGCTGAGGTAAACCACCTCTGTTAGACAGCAAAATTCATCATTCCCGTCTTCTTTAGGCATGTACAAAATACACTGTAAATGTTAAAAATTCAAGGGAATTAATGTTTTAGCCAAAGTACTTTCAGGCTAACCTAACAGTAGTGCTGGGGATCGATGAGAACTGGTTTTGATGATGTTGACAGAAAGAGTTTCCTGACGTGATCCAAGGTTTAGGTTGCCAGATGTCAGCTACAGTATGCTGATATGCAGTTGAGTGTTCAGTGACCCCAAAGAATGTGTTTACCCACCTCCTGCTTGCAAAGGAATAAGACCAGGCTTGCATGTAGTTATTGTGAAGTAGCTAACAAATTCAAAATTGTGGCAAAGTGAAATTACACTTTATCAGACAAATTATATGCCTTCTAATAATGCAAGTTTTCTTTTATACTTATGTCTTTTTGTTGTTTTCTTTTAAATACGTTTGCCTTTCATGTTGTGGTTGCATTTTAAAACACTTCGTAGTTTTTCTGGCACCCAAGTCAGTCTTCTGGAGTCCCATTATATTAGCATTCGTCTGTGTAGTTTTAAGGAAAACAATGTTTTTGTTTTCGCAGTTGCTAACAAGTATTAGAAAGTGTGTTTCCCAAGACTCCTGAATTAATTCAAGTTGCAAGGTGAAGCTTCTTCAATGTGGCCATCACAGAACAGAATGCTAACTGTGTCTAGTTAACAAATGTTTTTCCATCTAGATAATACAGTACCAGTATTTATACAAGTCATGTTTTTCAATGGTGAACAATTAGTACTTAAATGGGAGTAAGTTATTCTGAGACACATGGGATTTCCTGAAAAAGTGCAGAAGTTTTTGCAAAAAAAAAAAAGAGCTGTGAGATAGAGTATCATTTTGACTTTCTGAAGACCTGAGTTTATTAGTCTGAGCGTGAGAAATTTTTTTTGTGACCTTGTCCATCTGTCTTAAGACTCAAAATTTGAACATGTTTGAATAACATGTTTGAATAAACACTTGGAACCTACATTTCATTCTTCTTCCTCACAGAGAGGAAGATGCATAACTGCAGAATAAGGATAATGAACTTTGACAAATGTAGGGAACAAATAAGTAGGCTCCTTGAGGAAGATCATCTGAGATATACTCTGAACTGGAGACACCTACTCTGGTAGAAGTACAGCTGCAAACCCTTTTGAGAGGTGCAAAAGGGATAGGCAGCACCACAAAACACTGTTATATCAGAAGCTCTTTGATAACCTGAACCAGAAAGAAATAATATAAAAATGGAAGACAGCCGTACGTAACCAAGTATAAGGATAGAAAAATAAGCTGTAAATAAAGATAAAATTAAGTAGTGCAAAGTGAAAAATGTATGTTGGTTAGAAAATGGTAGAAAAAGATAATGAAAAAGCTAAGTCGACCTCAGAGACATATAAGAAAATAGTATATTTCCATTCAAAAATATAAAGAAGAGAGCAAATATAGGATGATATCGAGAAAGCTGAAGAATTCATTGTTGTTCTTTGCTTCAGTCTTCAAGCACCATCATACAGAATTATTTGACAAAATACCCAACAAAGTGTTTTAATGAGTACATAGGTTACATGAAGATCATGAGGACATAGGGTATATGACAAGAAGCATGCTGAAGTATGGTTGCCTAAAAAGAAAGACCTTAAAAATATAATTAATGAGTAAAAGTAAAAATTCGTGAATGAGAGCTTTCTCTGAATCTTCTACATCTTGAGAACTCATGGAGGCTGAGGGACTCCTTGGGATTTGAGGAAGTGCGATCTGGATGATCGGGT
>NW_010124201.1:0-21640 GCF_000699245.1 Pterocles gutturalis
ATATATACACACACATCTATGTATTTGTATGTGTGGTGGGTTGATCCTGGCTAGCAAATAGGCCTCTACCCAGCCACTCACTCACTTTTCCCCCAGCAGGATGGGGGAGAATCAGAAGGGTAAAAGTGAGAAAAAATTAATGAGTTGAGATAAATATGGTTTAGTAAGTGAAGAGGAAAAAAAAAACAAACCACAACCCAAAACCCAAGTGATGCAAAGGCATTCACTCACCACCTCTCACAAGGAGACCAATGCCCAACCAGTCTCCAAGCAACAGCTACTTCAGAAAAACTCCCCCTACAACTTTATTGCTGAGCATGACATTATATGGTATGGAGTATCAGCTACCCTGGCTTGTGCCCCCTCCCAACCTCTTGCTTATTCACAGCCTGCTTGCTGAGGGTGGGGGACAGAATGAAAAACAGAAAAGGCCTTGATGCTGCACAAGCACTGCCCAGCTACAGCTAAATACTGGTGGGTTATCAACACTGTTTTGGTCACAAATCTAAAACACAGCACCATACAGACTGTTAGGAAGCTAAGTAACCCCATCCAGACAAACCCAGTACAATATGTAAGAAAAATATCTCCCCTCCCAGATGTAGTTTCTGCAGACATAGTCTATATGACAGCCCTTGGGTTGTGAACAGCCTGAAGAGCAGACCCCCAATGTGGAAGAAGCTCATGACCATTAAATATCTCAATACCATCTGCAAGACTTTGCAGTAACTGTGTGAAAGTTAGCGCTTCACAGGTCAAGAGGCAAGACCCACCTCTCAAGTGTGAGGAGCCTGTATTCTCTCCATGTCAGAGAAAGTTGTGTTATAAGACTATATGGCTTTAGCCTGCTATATCAAAGGCAGAAAGCATTTGTAGCCCCTTTCAGTAACCTGAGCTAACAGATCACTGTGCCTCAGACACTGATCTCGCTAGCCTACACTGATAGCTTTGTGCATAGTTATCATTTTTCCTTCTGCCTAGCCCTGGAATCTGGTAGGGACAAAAAACACCAAACAAAAAAAAAGACAGAAAGAGAAAGAAAGAGAGAAAAAGAAGGTGTAAAATAAATTACAATTCACTAGAGTGAATTATACATTTTTGAAGAGTCACTGCAAAAAGCCACATCATTGGCAAGAGCAACTCAAAGCAAAATACACAGAAGTCTGGTCTGATTGATCCACCATGCACCATCTAGTAACAGCAGTAAACAGATTTTTTTTTTTTTTAGGAGAATATATGTTGTCTTCAGCAGCTCTCTCTCTACACTGATAATTAATGGCTGTTCTTCCAATGATCTGATGACCAGTTTACGTTATTTTACACCTTCTTGCCTCCCAAGAATGGATTTTGAAGATGGACAGTACCAACTCCCCCCCCTTTTTAGCTCTACCCTTTTCACTTCCAAATTTAAGCAGGAACTATACACTACAATTTAGTTTCACATCCACATTCTCTCACACACTTTGGCAGATAAGAAAAAAACAACCCATTATGTTTTTACTTTTCATATAAACTTACTAAAATGAATAATCCTTTGTTCTCTATTCTAAATCTGGAGTAAGGATTCTGGAAAAATAATTTTAAAAAAAGGTTCCCAAATTTTTACTGTACAGCATTTAAAGCCCTGTGAAAAGTGGGGATAGAACAGAAAACAGTGTGTATAGACGTACTAGCACAAGTATTCAACCATGATTTAGTTATTAAAGTAACACTTCTACAGAAAATTATACAATTAATGAACAGATTTTTGAGGCAAAAAGACAAAATTTGCATTTCAAAGAGAAATGAAATACCTCTGAATGTTTATTAATTTTTGCTAGCTCTGCTGCTGTTTTCCCATCCTTAGTCTGTAGATTTTTGTCAGCTCCCAGCTCAAGTAACTTAAAAATTACACTTTTATGTCCATGCTGTGCTGCCCATATTAATGCCTGCAAAGAACAATTTTGTTTTACCAAGTTTACATATGGAGCAAAAAAGAACAGAGGTTCAATCAATAATGCAACCTTTACAAGCTCTTACATGGTAGAATTGTCTGGAGACAAAGACAAGTAATGCAAAGGATCTCCAACTGGTTTTAAAGCAGAATAATATACCAATGAGTATTTCTGAAAATTTTATATGCAGAAACAAGATTGTGGGTTCTTGTTTTTAAAAATTTTTACGATTAATTACAATACAAAGAAGTAAATAACTTACTGAATATCCATTTTCATCTTGGGCATTTATATGTGAACCATGAGCGACAAGAAGAGCAACAACCTGGGGATAGTCTTTTCTAGCTGCATACATCAGTGGAGTCATTTGTCTCCTGAAAGAAAAGGGGACAGGTGAAAAAAATGATTTCAAGATACCAAAATCCACTGCATTATCAAGTAGAGCACCTCAGTTCTGTAAAGATTCTCTGTTCTGTGGAAGTACTAAGCAGATGATGAAAGCCCAAGACACCACATTCATGCTTTATCACAAGGGTTTACTTAACAGAATGTACAGATTCAGCAACTCATTTATGTCGTTGGCAATCTTTTAAGAGGTGGCATTTATTTTCTGATTGAAATGAAGCCAAAAATTCAATTGTTGTCCTTCACAAGAAGGAAACTTAGAGGAAACTAAACAAGACCTATAGTACTGCAAGAAAAAGTTTAAAAAAAAAAAGTAAAAATCAATGTTTTATCACCTCTAAATTCAAGTAGCATATTACCACACAAACAACCTTAATATGTCACGCTACGAAACACAGGAGCTTGGTGACTAAATCACTTCTGGTTTGTTCTGAACTACACAAAACCAGCTTGTAAAGACCATCTCTCCTGCTGCTACCACAGACCCAGCAGCAGGCCTCTCATTTAGCACATCTATGTGCTTAATGAGAAGGGAATGAGCGTAACTGCAGATCATGGTTTTCACCCTACTAAAAGCAGAAAATACCATCAAATCAACCATTTATTCCCTCAATGGAAAAAAAAAGTGTCAGACTTTCATTTTTTACTTCAAAAATTGCTTTTAAAAGACTCAGCGTGATTAATTCTACATATAGTTTAATTTAAATCCAAAATTCTGAAAAGAAATATGCAGTTTTGTGGAGGGTAAGATGTAAACACAACTGAATATTTAAGAGGAAGAATTCTAAGAACAACAACTATGTACCTACTTGCCAAACCCTCTCTGGTAAAAACAATGTAAGCAAAAGAATCCCAGTCACACAACTCTTGTGGATGTGCACAGGTGCAATGCAATAGCGCAGAGTGCACACATATTATCAGCATTCAGACACTCTGCCCTCTCCCCGGGTATGCCCACAAAGAGTCTTCAGAGAATTACATACAAATACCATGCTGAAAATCTTGACTTTTCAAGCACTAACGCTAAATGCAAAGCAAAATATTTTTGCCCTTTATTCTATTTGTTTTCTGTTACCATAAGTGTGTGTGTTGAAGCTTTCTCTCCTACACATATCACTATTTCTTAAAATAGCTGGAGTACTTACAGACACATGTTTACCATTATTGTTTCTTTTTTTATATCTGAAAACCATGATAACAACAGCCTATTGATCTTATGCTTCTATTCAGATACTTATAAGATTAAGCCATTGTGAATTGCTCTGAATATTTTGAAAGAAAAAAAATATCGCTCAAAAGCTTCTCTTAGAAACGTATGCCTGATACTTATTCTTTGGTGGAATAAGACTGCAGAATTTTTAAAAATGCAGTATTGGAGGACAAAGATGTGAAGTTTCTGGCTGCTATGAAGTAATCAGATTTAAGCTAAAATATTTTACTAGTGTTGTTCAATTAAAATTTATTTTATCTTAAAATGCAATATTTTTTCCTGGAAAGCTATAATGTATTGCTTTTAATGTACAGCTCTATGTCAAAAATCTGCTGTCAAAAATTTACTTGTTAGGAGATACTTGAGGGGAGGATCACTCTTTACAATATTGTTTCTTAATAATAAATTCAACACCGACCTCTAGAGGGACCCTGAAAAGCGTATGTATACCAAAGCAGCTGCCTTAAAAAATAGCCTTTTTGCCTACTTCCAGAGTATTGCTAGAACTAAGGCTTTGCTCATCTTTCCTTGTTATTGCTCATTCACAAAAGCATAATATTTTGTCTTATGCAAACACAGTTAAAAGTACAGTCTTATTATAAAAAAAATCCAGTTATATTATAAATTTGAAAGAGCCCTATGACAGGGGAAAAAAGTAAATTACTTCGAGATAAGCAGCATGAAAGGTAACCAGGCCTTCAAGACATACAGGCACTCAGAGAAAGGAACTTGGTAATGAAATTAAAAGACTTGCATCAGTGTATAAGTAATTCGATTTAGTCTATCAACACTGCAAAATCAGAAGTTCTGACTGAATATGAGGAGACATTTTTCACCTCGAGGCACGGTGAATTGGTGGAACTGTCTGCTCAGAGAAATTTTGTAGTCTGTCTTTGGTGGGTTTTGAGACCAGATGGCAACCTAGCCCAATGTCATAGAGGAGGTGTCTTTAAGGAAAAAGTTGGACTAGAGACCTCCTGAGGTCCCTTCACATTACCCTGTGATCCTATGAAGATTACCATAAAAATAGACAAAAAGACTCTACAATCTGCCCCATAACTTAACAACTAACTGATAAGATAGTGAGATATAAATATCTATATAGAGACATAAGTATCTATAGATATCTATATTTTAAAGAATGTTGATTATACCCCAGTAATTTGTAGCAACAGAAATCAAACTTGCTTGCCCAATGTGGACACTCACTCCCACACTTATTTCTGTTCAGTGGCAGGTAGCCAGACTTTCCATGCTATCACCTTTGAAGTATTTACATCTAACTCCAAAAGCAGTCCATTCATGCCTGTTTTAATTTTCATTTCTTCTGCTCTCAACCTTCCCCCTCCCCCCCTTTTTTTTTGTTGGAACTTTCACACTGCTACTACCTCACAATTACCTGCTGCTTTTTCAAAGGAAAAATACTGAACAAAAGTCCAGTGGCTACGGAACAGTCTTTTCTCCAAATAACATCATGTAGTGGTTACAGCTGTACAGTACTGCAGACATGGTATCTGAAATCAAGGCAAGAACTCAGTGACATTAAAGCCACTCAAAAAGTTTCTCCACTTTAAGTAAAACCCAGTAAACATGAAGGTCCAGCAACATGAATACCCAATTTTCAAGCATTCAATTTTAATGTTCAAGTTTTAATTTCAAAGGCTACAAGCTGTTTCAAGGTAGAAACATAAACAGTGCGGCATAAATTTGCAATTGCTTTTACTCATCACTGTATATGAGGGGGTACCGTTTAATGTCTTGGACATATGCTGCACAGGCACCACCTCAGAAAGCAAGGTCCATTTAAACGTATGTCCACAAGAGGGAGACCAGAGCATTAGGGAAAACAAATCTTGTTTTCCTAACCCTGCCAAGAACCCCTTCAAATACAACAGCAAGCTTTAAGATGCCAAATCCATTGCTTCTTGCTAAAGTTGAACTGAAATTAAATGTATAAGTACAACTTACTACAATCTAAAAATGTACATAGAAGCCGTAGTGATAACCATCCAGATAAAATACCTGAAGAATTCTTTTGCTATATTGAGGAACTGTGTAGACATTTGCACTTCAGCAATCTGGCTTGCAGAAGACCCTCTTCTTCAAACACCTGTAAAGTCCTTTTGTATGCTACAATTTGCCATGACATTTGCCCATATTGAACATGATGGTCAACAAATAATATCTTAAAAGGCATATAAGCAATTTACTAATTAAGCATGATGTCTGTTCCAACATATCTGCTTCCAGCTATGCAGCACCTAAATAAAAAGCAAGGAATTCTTACTGGTTTCACACAAATGAAGGGATTTTTGTTTGTTTGTTTTTATCTTTACTTCTCCTTGCTTTTATGTTAAGGCTGGAGAAAAAGACAAAACCAAAAGGTTTTTCAGTTTTCAGGGCCATCCAAAACTTTGCATGTGACATCTACACAAAGATACAAGAACAGGTTCTCATAGGCTCACTTCACCCTGTCAAAAAAATGGGGCAAAACATAATCACAAGAAAGCAAGCTGAGTGGAACAGCCCTAAAAGCTACGACTTGGAGCCTCCTAATGTGGATAAGCACGTGCCATGATAAAACCAGGTGATACAGTGACAGCTATCTCACTGAAAAATGTCCTGAGTACTTGTCTGTTACCACTAAGCTGAATCTGTGGTGCAGAATTCACCACACCTGACAAAGACAAAATCTTATGTTTGGGATCCTGCTCTCAAACAAGACTAAGTTCATCTTCTTGGAAAATGTCTGAAGAGGGAGGAGAGGAAGAGAAGAGGTATTCCATCTGGACACAGGTTTCCTGCCCTCAAGAGGCTTATCTATAGAAAATTCAGTATTTCAGGTTGGTAATCTTGAGAAGTATAAGCTGTATGTAAAGTCTCATAACTGGATAAATGTTTATTAGCTAGACCAGTGTATCACTAACATTAGAAAAAAATACTGCAGGTAGAAAACAATTTAACCTTACGAGTTTAGTCTCAGTCTTTTCTTGTTGAGATCCCAAAGCAATGACATGGTGCTACAAGATACTAATACGTCAGTCTATTGATCTGCAAACTGAACACTGCTTCAGATAACCAGGAAGCATCTTCAAAAGCTTTTGGAGCCAGTTTTGCCATGCCAGTTCTGTACACTAAACTTCTAACTGTGAAATGAAACGGTAACAATGTGTCCACAGCAACGGAAGGAAAGCTACTTGTCCCTTTTCTGGGTTGGGGTCTTCAGTGATGAGGTGGGAAACAAATAGTATTGGAAGAACACACTTCAGTGTACTGTGAGCTGCAAGATACTTTTTCCAGGCACTGTTTGCTGGGGCAAGGCAGGAGAGTCCCCCACCTTCTTGAAGCAGAACTTGTTAGGTGAATGGAACGTACAGCCCCAGAAAGAAGGTTGGGCTGTAAAAGGTGACAGCTTAGTTTCAATTTCCCTAGTTTTCAGCTTCATTTCAGATTGCCAATTCTTGTACCTTTCTGCTTCTGTACACTTTACACGATTGTTTTAAAATTTAAAAAGGTATCTGTGTAAGTTCTACAGCACACAGAGGTGGGAAGGTAGACAGCTATAAAGTTATCTTCATATGACTAGAAAAATACAAAGGATGTGATTATAAAAGGGATTAACATAAAAATTAACAAGGTTGGCAGACCTCTATGCTATGACATATCCTGCCTGATTACCCTACCCTATCCTACATCCTCACTCCATCACATTCCTACACCCAAGCTGATTTAGCTGAAGACATGCACACTTTGATGTAAAGCAGAAAAACAAATGAGTTATCCACACAACCAGAAACTTCTCTGATCATTTTCAACCTTACTTTCAAAGTGTGGGTAAAGTCTCCAGTCAAGAAATTCAGTACATACACGTGGAATCTACTCCACCCTCCTAATGAAAGGGTAATTCTCTGTCATGTAAAAACTCCAAACCAATTCTATGCAAATAACCTATGATCAGGGTAAACTAGTGGCAAGGACAGGAAGTTTAATATAATTGTGTTGCTGATATAATGCTAGTAATTTCAGTGTAGGTTTTGTTTCTATTTTACATAAAGGCTGCCCAGGTGACATTCCAAGACACTGCAGTACATTGTCAGAATGCTTCTGTGAAAAACAGCATTTAATGTTGCTACTGTCCCTGAATATTTTATACCTCTGCCCAGAAAGCACAATCAACATTTGTAAGTCTATTGGTACCACCGCACAGTCAATATTAGCCAGGAAAAGTACAGTCATCTATTTCAGTGTCTAGACTCATTGCCTCTACCAAAAGATCTGAAGTGGATCAAAGATCTTGACTCAATCAGTATTAAATCCCCTGATTTTCTTGCCCCAGCCATAAAACACACTGTAGTGCATTAACTTTTCCCAAGCTATTTACCTTTACTGAAATGCACTGTTTCTCATTTGGCATGGTTAACTAGCACACAATGATAATGTCAAGGTCTTTGAAAATATCATCTGGCAGTGTAGACTTACTATCTTATCAGCAGCAATAAACATCTTGCTAGAACAGAGGTGTTACACAATTTCTTTATTGTGACTACACAGCCTGAAGAGACCTACTCCATTATCAACTTCAAGAGGGCAAAATAGAACAAGACTTTCATCATGAAACCATTTTTGATACTCCTCAAGACTGCTCTGAATGTAAGCATAAGTGAACATACACAGGCAATTTAATACCAGACCTGAGTAGTGATTATATTTTCATTATATATATCATTCATGTACATAACAGTATGCTTCAATCTCAACTTTTCATCTGTACAATGACAAAAGACAGAAAAAGGTCTCATTCTTCTAATACTCACCCTAAAAAAAGAAAAAAATGAAGAGTTTCTGAAGACTTTTCTTTAAACATACACAAAATTTATAACCACTTTAGAGCAGACACACTGAAGACTTGGTCACTGACTAGGATTCAATTGTGCTACAAATTTTAACAGTGAGGGGGAAAAAAGGTCACACAAACAAAATCAAACCTCCACATATCTCATACAGAACAACAGACAAAGAGCTTATGTCAATATAAAGGAGCTTTCAGTCATTCACCTGTCTGTACCTTCTTCTAGCAAAGAGCTATTGGCATGAAACATCAACTCACAACACTCTCCTTACTGGCAAAGCCATTAGGTTATTTCTACTCCATGTAAACAAGGACTTGGAGGATGCCATCACTAAAATCCACATTTACTGAACAACCTATGACATGTAACCCTAGCAGTAGGAATTTAGTTATCAGCTG
Source organism: Pterocles gutturalis (assembly GCF_000699245.1). Taxonomy (NCBI): domain Eukaryota; kingdom Metazoa; phylum Chordata; class Aves; order Pterocliformes; family Pteroclidae; genus Pterocles; species Pterocles gutturalis. Next base: position 8,798 of record NW_010124201.1, read on the forward strand.
GTCAGGCCTTTTCCTTCTGCCTATAACAAAAAACACAGCTTAACATTAATAAAACCAGTTCACCTTTAAGAAAACACTGCAGGTTAAAAGAGGTGTGGGGTTTTTTTTTTTTTTTTTTTTTTTTTTTAAAAAGACTGCTTAAGTATTTCCAGCCCTTACAAAAGGATAAAGCATATAATTTACATTTTGGAGCAAGAGGAAGGTGAATGATACAAAATAAGCAGAACAAATTTCTCCAGGTAGCATTCACTTAAGTTAAGCACTTGGGCTACAGCTCCTCTACAAAGACTATACAGAGCAGGTCTTACAACACCTTCTTTTTTCACCTAGCTATCACCTTACTTCTTGTTCATCTTTCAAAACCCTGCAGTTAGCATTTATGCTTTGACATACTACATTCTCATTAACAAAACTATTTACAGCCATCAGGATTCAGTTCCCAATTTTGACTTACCAAATAACAGAAGTTACTCTACTGAATACTTTCTCCTCAGTACTCTATCCTATTGCAAAGAAACCACCTTCTTTCTTAGACTGCACTTTTCAGTTTATTTCTCACTAGTCTTTCCACACTTCATGAATTGGACAAAAAAAAAAAAAAATTGCAGGTTTCTGCGTATCATCAGCAGATGACATGAAATAATAAAGCCTACTAGCTGTCCTGACAGAGTAACAGAGAAAGGATAAATACCAAACTCTACCTTACAACAAAGTATTCTGCTTTGCATTCACACACATTCCAGTTGTTGTTGGGACAAAAGAGAAGCTTCCTAAAATCACCCCAGTTCTTAAGTGCTGAGACAGCTAAATAATGTGAAGCTTAGTTCTTAACACCTGTGGTAAGCTGATCACACAGGAAGTACTCTCATAATAATCTCAACCCACTGACAGTTCTGATGGCCTCCTACAGAACATACTGCTTGCTCTAATGAAATGGGCAAAATGAGATTGCAGTGCCACAGAGAGGGTCTGTGTTAATCCCTTATCTTCACAGACCTGGTTTGATGGGTTTCAACCTGATTTCAGAACACAGTGGAAGAAGCCTACAAGAAGCAGCAGCTGCTGCCCGAGCAGGTCTAATGATGGGAGTAGTAGGCACAGATGTCAAATACTGGAAAGGAAAAAAGAAAAAAGGCAGCATGAAGATTTTTTGAAAAATCCAGACCCTGACACCTAACTTCTACTTTTTGGGATATAAATATGACATTTCTGATTGTCACTTAATTATCTTTTCATTTGAGAAAGACTACTATTGCAAAAGTGAAAAAAAACCACAACTGTACTCTCTATCTGATGTATGCAAGCGTAACTCATATGTTAGCACAAGGACTTAAGAAACAAAGAGATAGCAAATAAATATTTGTATACAAAGACCAACATACTCTAAGTCTATGTTATGCCTAACATACTCTAAGTTTATTTATAAAGTTTTGCCCTTAAAATTCCCATCTCTTGTGTCAGAATCCAAAGTGGTTTGGTGTTTTTTGTTTTTTTTTTTTTTTTTTTTTTTTTTTTTTTTTCCCCTCCCGACACTTAGCCAAAGGCCTTTCCAAATGTAAACCTGCAGCTTTGCTCTCTGGCTTACATTTTAAAACAACCAGGACAGAGTTTAATAATGCAAAGACTTCACCCAATTGTTTAAAGTGGGATGTTACATCAGCTATCTGATGTCAAAATCAGAGTTTGTAGCTTTCTCTTCTGTCATGAAGAATTTTTAGCTTCTCTGATAAGTATAAATTAATGGCATTTACATTTGGTACCAGCCATCAGTGACACTTCAGCACAACTGTTTCTGAAAGAGGGCAGATTTAGACTAGACATTAGGAAGAAATTTTTCACTGTGAGGGTTGTGAGACACTGGAACAGGTTGCTCAGGGACGCTGTGGATGCCCCATCCCTGGAGGTGTTCAAGGCCAGGCTGGATGAGGCTTTGAGCAACCTGGTCTACTGGAGGGTGTCCCTGCTCATGGCAGGGGGGTTGGAACTTGATGATCTTGAAGGTCCTTTCCAACCCAAACCATTCTGTGATTCTTCCTTGTCTATCAGTACCATGCTCACAGTAACATTCAGGGCCCAGAGCAATTGAATTCTGCTAATGAGAACCAACAGGCCTCCAATTCTGTTGTTTTTAGAGGTCTACACAGTCCACATATGTCAGTTGATGTGGTGAAAGAACTCTGGTATTGCAAAATGAATTTAAGTTAGTTGAAAAACAAGCAGTTCCAATTTGACCCAAACAGTACCTTTTCTTCCAGCAGAAGGGAGGACAGTTTATCATGGGTCAGCCCAGAATATCTTTCTTTATGATGCAAAATGAAACATTGTGTCAGACTATGCAAGTCCAGACAATGCACTGCTGACTGCTGAGACATAAAGTGGTAATTCAAGAAACAAGCTGTTACTTGTTTTTAAAAGGAGATTAAATCTCCTTTTAATCTGAATTTTCCAGATTGCACTGGAATAAATGTATGTTATTTACAGATTTTTCTTTTTCCATAGGAGGCTGTCTGTGAAAGGAATACAGCCAGATAGCCACAAAAAGCTCAAGAAGAAGACATGAATTTAAATAAAGAATTAACTGATTTAACTTGCATCTTTATATAGAAGAGGCAGTATGATTTGGGAAAGGCAGAGGACATATTTTTGCCCTTATACTGCAGTCAACCATAGTATTAAGATTAGTTTTTATTTTAAATTTATATCTTGTTCAGCTGAGGAACATACTTAAATTTGATAAAATCGATCATAGCCTTATTTACTCAGATTAATGACTGTACTAGGAGAAATAAATATGGACGCTAATCTTACCTTATGCAGACAGCAGTGAAATTACAAAAAGTTAATGAAGTACATGTCATCTTAACCAACAACAGCTACATCTAGAAAAATGTCTCTGTATATCAATATTAAATTTTATCTTGTATTCAAAGACATGTGGTTTTTTTGGTACCTGCAAGTAAGGTTAGGGTCAGCATTCCTTGACAGAAGCAGTTCTACAGTCTTCAAGATGTTTTCCTCTGAAGCATGTGCAGTACATGCTGCCATCAGCACGCTGTACTTATCTGTTTTGAAACTTGCAGTTAGAGAATTACATATATAAATACCATGCTAATCCAGAACTTCCTTTAAAAACCTTTACATTTGCTAGAGTTGTTAATGGGGTTCTGATACTCTAAGATATTCAGAAAGGGGTAAGAAACTAATTTTCCTCCCAGTGAAAGCCACTAGAATTACCAGGTAAGATAAAGGCATCTGGGAAGAGAAAATACTCAGAAAGATGAGAGTGAATCGCAGCAGTAAAGCATCTACTCCTACTCAAGTTTAGAATACTACTTAAGTGCCCAAAAAAACCCCATTAGGAGTTTAACTACAGATGCTTGTTTCTCAACTCTTGTTCCACACCAGTGGATTCACTCCCTGTTCCTCCCCACCCCTCCTCAAAATACAATCACAGGAAGAAACAGCTGACAGGAAGTTAACTGCAATAGAGAAAAAAAGTGCATGAAATGTATTACAAACACATAGCAACATCAATTTTAGGGAGAACAGAGGCCCATGCAAAGGACAGTCGAAGCAACAAGGCTTTACCATAGGGCTTAAGGTGAAGGAAGTAAGTTTACTCTAGACTACTAGGTGCAGTAGTGGCAGAAGGAAGATTAAAAGTATGTTTTTAGATATGGACTTAAAAACATCTACACAGTCCATAAAGATTCATCAAGAGGAACTAGCATATTTGCTCCAGCTCCGACGCCAGCTGGGTGTTACATGCCACCTTTGCTCACAAATCAGAATTGTACACCACTGCTGTTTGCCCACAGAACAGAGGAGATCTCCTTTCCCATGGTTCTCCTAGAGTGATGCGGGAAACATCACAACTCAAGGCCCTTAGTAAGTTAGCTGGCTGTAGAGTCAATTAGAAGACTGCCACTTGAATAACTGCTCATTTTACTTATTGCACAAACTTGTTCACAAGTCCAAACATGCCTTTAACAATTTAACAAGTATAATTTTAGCTGTGCATACTTCCGACCATACCATGAAGTGTTACAACATATTTTCTAACTTTCTTGTAGAAATTTTAAGAATGTGTTTATATTAACACCTCTATTCTTAACTGAGGTAGGATTTTATTATATTTAAGCATGAAGTTTGTTACACACTTTACCCCCCTCTGCTCTACTTACTTTATCTCTCACCATTTCTTGTACCTCATCCCTTCAAAGACCTTAGTTTTGCATTTATCTGGTTTTTTTTAATATACCATCTTTTAATTTTCAGCTACCTCATGGAGAAGTTCTAACACACATAAATCAGTGTGTAAAATGAAAAACTAACTTTCAGAGAGTCACTTAAACTCCTGAACAGTAAGCAATTAACATTTCAGTAAATTACTTGAAACACTGACAGATTTTTACTCAAAATGTTTAACCCGGTTATCAATAACAACATGAACGGAAAGATGGCAGGACTTTGAACAAAGGTAGTGATAAGCACTGTCAATCTGGGAATGATATCTAAGAGGAACCTGTAGCTATATTAGTATTTCAGGTAGTGACAAAGAGTGCGAAATTAATTTCTTTTAGCCTACCTGTAGCTCACACATGTGAGCAAGAGAAGAAGGGATAGAAACACCTTAGCATTCTCAGGTTTCTCTTTTGCATAGAAAAACTGGTAAGAGACTGTAAAAAAGATTGGCTTATGTCCAGCCTAGCGGAAAAACCCACAAGAGCCACTGAATTTACTCCTCAAGGATGCTGCATTCTGATACCATCACACAGTGAATGGTATATTAGTTCCTTGTTCTCCACAATGACCAAAAAGAGTAAAATTAAGTAACCACTTACGAAGAATGACTGAAATCTGACAAAAGGTGATTAACAGTATAACTATTATTAGGATTAGAGGCATTATAGGATAATTAGTACAGGTTAACTTATGTGATTGCCTGCTGAGGTAAAAAAAAAAACAGCAGGACCAGTGACATTTAGTACCACTTTAGGATGGCATAGCTTTACTGAACATACGTGGCTTGACCTGAATCAATGACTTGCAAGAATGTTCCTGGTAGGATAGTACTCTGTTGCGCAGATGTCCTAGCTACCGCTTCACTACACAGCCTAACAGGGAAACAAGTTGAGAAATCTGATCCTAGCAAGGTGCCACTTAGGGCAAACACAGTTTGTACCATCTGCATTTCAGTCTACTACCATTACAAATATCGGCAAGTTACCCAAAAATATGATTACTGCTTTTATGTATTTGGCTACATTGTGTGTTGCATCAGTTTCTTCTGCATCACAATGTTTTTTTTCTTGAACTTCAACAGATCTTCCAACACAATGAAAGAGAAGGAAAATAACCACAGTTCAAGTAGGGAAAAGTTATTAAGCCATAAAAATTGACAGAGGAACTGATATTACTCAGAAGCTCTGCTGAACTCCTGCAGAAACAGGTGATCTAACAACACACTGAAGGACAGTTTTCACTTAACAGAAAAATGTGCTCTAGTTTTAGAGAAATCCACATTAGCTTCCCATGAACTGGAAAGCTATTCCTGTTGTTTGGGATTCTAACTGGTTTCTGCATGTACATACTTCGTAACAGGATCAAGCAAAGGAAGTTTTAACTGTACAATTTTATCCTAGAATTCCTGAATAGGTATTTCCAAACATTCTTTTTTAAAAAAAGTACTTGGGAATTTGGAGGTGTGGGGTAAAGACAGAATGAGACAGAAAGAACAAGAAAAGCCATCAACTGATTCCAGATCTGTTCAAAGAACACAATTTTTACTTTAAAACTACTACTTTTACTTCAAAACTGTGAAAGTTAGACTAGGTCCCAGTTCCACTGTGAGCTTTGATTTTTTTTCCCTATATATGTAAAAAGAGAATAAGGATAAGACAATGTCTGGTACTGACCATTACTGGCCAGTACTTTTCATTCACATCTTACCTATTTCAAAACATGCATTAGCACCTCTGTCCAGAAGAAGACGCACTACTGCAAAGTCAGCCACACTGGCAGCACACATCAGGGGAGTCCATCCAAACTGAAAGCTAGATTCTATGCTTATACCTGCCAAAATTTAAGATACTAAAATCATAACACAGCACCACAATAAACATGCATTTTATAAACCTTACTCTCTGTATGTATCGTTACAAAGGTTACACACTGTTTGTATTTAGTCCTAGGGACAGAAGTCTCACACCATTTTCATTTTTTTAATACACCTATATATACACCTATACACTTCTATACCTAGAACACCAGAAAACAACTTTTAGCACTGACACAAGGAAGCTCAGTTCCCAATCCAAGAAGTACCACAGAAAGTCTACATTAAAAAACATGTAAGTAATAAATTTAGCTGCAAAAATAATTTCAGAGAAGTGCACAGAATCTGTTTTCTCCACTTATGTGCAATAGCTTTCTTCAAACAAAATAAAAATTTTGATTCTTGCCAAGCTAAGTGGACTGCTGGGGAAGCAAATTGCTTGTCAGTCAGTGAAGATCATACTGACTAGAGTTTTCCTGCTTCAGAGCTCCTTTTATTCTCTGCCTTGCAAGGCAGTTAACTAGCAGATACCAGTTTTGCATTCAGTACTAACAAAGTATTATCTCTATAGTGAAAAGAAATAGAAGATCATGCAAGATTCAAGTCACAATCACCAGATTTGTTTATTACTGTTTATAATAGCCACATCTTCCTTTGTGGCTAGAAATAAGATTGCCAGACAGCCCTCCCAAATTCACCCAGAACCAAGCACCAGACTGAGATACTCATCCAACAGCTTTCAAATAAAAATCTCTATTTTTGCAATATGAACAAACATCCTTCTTTCAATCCTACCTCAAATATTACTTCCTCTATAACAGTTTCCATTATCTGGTTCCATATTAGTTGAACAGTGACTATCAATAGTTAGAAATGCTTCTTTACAAGAGACAGCTCTGAAAAAAACCAAAACTGTCCTAAGACATTTGTGACAGTCAACCTACATGCATTCCTTGCAAAATGTGTATTTACTTTCCCTGCCTTGGCAGTTTGTCAAAGACGTGGTCAGCGTAGCAACATAAGGTCATTAAAGCTGAGGGAGTAACAGGTCATTGCTCTGGGATTGATTCTTCAACTGTTTAAGACCACTGATTTGCAGAAGCATCGATCAGTAAAGAGGTAACATTCAATTAGAGCCAGGTCTTGAAGCACTCTTAACACCTGTAACCCCTGCAAGCCACAGAACTTATCACCAAATCTTCCTAGTAATGCAGGCATACTAGCTGCAGTCCTTAATGTCACAGCACACCAGTCTGCAGTACACAAAACATTTCATTGAAGCCCACAGCCAAGATGTACAAGGAGAGCCAGCAAGCGTCCTTAGCAGTCATATCTGAACTTCCTTGTAGACGAGTCACTTTAAGAATTTAGAAAGCCCACTGAAGTAACACTAGCAGGAAAGGAATACCAGAAAGTTGGAACTCTGTCAGCCTTAAGAAGTCCCTTTTCCTCTTACGAAGAAAAGCAGTTCATGGAACTAGAGGTCCCATCTTGAGCTTTTTATTTTAATATGTATCTGAACAATAGTGACAAAAGATCTATGTGGCAGGCATATAGAGACTTATTACAACTCCTGATCAGTATTTTCCTCTCTGCTTTCTTTACACACATAGCAGACAGTACCCGCCAGGATACTGGTGCATTTTCTAAGTTCTAGAAGTAGAATACTCTTCTTTGGCAATGAAATGTCAAAGCTATGTTACAGCTTGTTTGTCTTGCATGGTTTCCTGCCATCTTCGTAGCGACTGCCTTGAAGTACCACTTGGTGTGAAAGTCACAATGCAAACTAGCTAAAGTCTCAGAGTTGTTGAGTGAACCAGAAATGTCTCCCCTCGGTTACTACTCAGACTCTCTCATTACATGAGCTGTTCCTGAAGTAAGCAGAGTTAGTTCAGCATTTAAAATGACTCTTAAGTAGTCCTATAAGCAACAGTGAAGCCCAGCAAAAAAATTTTAGTGAAAAATTAGGCCAGATTCAACAACCAGAGAGAGACAAGGCTGCTGGCTGCTGCAGTTCCACGCCCCAGCTCCAACCAGTATCGATGATGGGCGTGTATTCTCAGCAGGCACACACATACACCAGCAGCTACAGCCATCAACACAGACAGAGCACTCACATGAACACAGACATCACCAATGGTCTCATCCTGCTCCCCGCTGGGATACATGTATCTCCTTCAGCTGCTGACATCTCAGACACATGGGCCTCTGACCTCCAGCCCTACTCCTATGGCTGGCACGCCCTTTTGTTCACTCCAATCTATACAATTGCTGGCACCCAGGCACAAGGGTGCTAAGACAGCTCTGGCAGCTCCTTCCTCTGAGTCCATCATTTGGATTCCTGCCTGCCTTTGGGCCTCTCTGCTCTTCTGGGCTTGTGAAGATGGGCCTGTGATGGGCTGATGGCTTCCATGACAGGCCTGGGAAGAGCTGGGCCATGGTATTATTTGGGCTCTCCCACCTGCCATTCATTACCTCTCTGTGTTCCTTTGTGGGCATGACCAGAAGAGCTTTTCAGTCACATAACCTCACAAATTATGTCTAGGAGGCAAAGCAAATACAACATTCTTTCTTACAATCTAAGTAATAGATAAATATCCTCCTCTTTAACCAGGAATGGTGAGAAATACATTCTGGCCCCACAAAAGCTCTACAGCAGAAGCTATATGAAGCATGTGAATAACGGTGAAGCAAAAGAACAGCAAAGGAAGAATTATATTATTTCTGTGATTACTACAGTTTCTCCAGTATCTCTTTCAGATATTTTGTTGACCGTGGCTAATAATAATTATGGTGGAAAGGCTGTTTTTATACAGAAAAATGTAACCTCAAATTCAAAACAAGGTTAACAAGGTAATGCCTGAAGACCTATGACTAACCTATATGACCTACATATAGCTTTAAATGCAAAATAATTCTACGTTTGACACACACAAAAAAAGAGATCTTGAAAGACTTGAGTTTAAGAAGTTTAAGAACAGCTCTTAGTATTAGAATTCATTCATATTTAGATCCAATATATCTAAGGGAAGAGTTATAAAAAGCTTGATTCTAGAAGACTTCTAATAGAAGTACTGATTTCTTTTAGGTCTGTCAGAACTTTGTGCTCTGATTCCACAGTACTTTAAAGCTGAGTTAAATCAGAGCTGCTGATGTCTCCTGCTGCTGGGCCAGCTATGGTTCTCATCTGACTCAGGGTTCAGAGTCCTAAACTGGCTGAAAAATTATTCACACACACACCTGCCCTCGCCCTCACAGTTTACTACTACTTTAATTCCCTGAGCTGTCTCACAAAAGATCAGATGAGCTCCAGCAGTTATGCAAAGAGAGGAGTGGAACAGGCTGCTGAAAAAAACAGGAAAGAGGATCTGACTGTAGCAGCATCTTTGATTAGCCTAAACTGTCAGGAGGACCTAACTTTTGATTCAATTTGAGGAAAATTAACATATGAACTACATGGTGTTATGTATTTTACTCCCAAAGCAGACTAAAATGGCCAACTTGTCCCTTGGTTGCACTGCTATTTGTGACACACACTTCAGAAACTTGTTCTTGGTATGTTGCCATTTTATAGGAGGTGTAAGAGAAGACATTGTGCTTGTCTATCTCCTAAAGGAGCTCTGTAAAGCTGCCTCAGCACCAAAGATTCTTAAAGCAATGGCTAAGCAAACCAGTAGACAACATGTTATCACTCTGTCTGAAAGAATGTCCCAACTGTTGCTAGGAAATCCACTTCCAACACAAACCCTGAGTTTGGTTGAGTGCTGGTAGTAAGCCTTCTACAAGCTCTACTGAACATACACTAAAGGCAACTTTGGACACCAAAGATTTAATCTGAGTACCAATCCTCTGAAAGACAATGTTACCTTTTTTCAGGAACACCTCCTTGTTAAGAGAGGCATTGTGTTCTACTGCTCTGCAGGGACAGCACTGGATGGGTCAAAATTTGCTGGTAATCGTATTTTCAGGAAATGATAGATTCTCTTGGGATACTGTCTTGTACATTTCAGAGAACAGGACACTAGACTACAGGAATCTTTGGCCTGACCTTACGCTCTGACAGATACTTATCCTCATTTTCCAACAGCACAGAACTGCTCATTATGTAGCAGGCATCAACACGGAGAATGAACTATTGCTGTTTGACTGAAATACAAGCAATTAAAAAAGGATGGCTGTAACAAAACAATTAAGCAATCTGATGTACAGACATCACAAAAACCTCTACCTATAAATAAGAATATATTTTCTCAAAGCAAGACAGAAGATGTATTTCACTCAGTATTAAACCTCTGTGTTTCAGCCTGTGCACTAGTTTTAACTTAATTTAAAAATAAAACCATCCCTCACTGTGGTGAGAAACAGTGTTCTAAAAGGTAAGTAATGTCATTCTTTTAAAACTCAGAAAACCCCTTTGCTAAGTGGGAAACTACTTTTTTCCAGCCATAAGACCATTTTTCCTCAGAGAACAAGCTCTTGGCTACTATATTCTGCTTGCTTGCCGAAGCAGAACTTCCTGACAATTATCACTAGGCAGGTCAACTCAGCTATGCAGTTTTTGATTGCCCTGGATGCTTCAATAAGGGATCCAATCCTCGTAACACTGAATAACAGAAACACATTACAGACAAATACTGAGTAACAGAACAGGGAGAAAGGCTTTTAGTGTTAAGACAAACTACTTTTTAGTGACAAATGCCACATAAACCCTATTAGACCTTTCAGAATCACAAAATCTTTGTCCAGCTGGTGTTGCTAGGACAGCAGTATTACACAGGGTACATACCAGAAACTTAACAGTGCTGTGAGAAAAAAAAAAAGAGAATTTCCAAACAGGGGAGGGGGCATTAAAACAAAAAGTCAGCCTCCCCTTCCTGACTCTCACAGCAATCTTCAACACCAAAGACCACCCACTGAATTCTCACTCTCAGTTTAAACCACCTCAAATTCCATGTTTGTAATTGATATTTTCAGGTTCAAGATGCATCTGAAAACAAAGAAACACCGTATTTCACTGTTCACGTATTATAGCTTTCTCAATTTTCAGGGCTCCTGACTGATGAAATAAATATAAATTAGAAGGAATTTGCTGGAATGCTGCATGCTGAGTCACTGAAAGAGTAATTTCATCTTTAAAAATAGGGTTTATATCCTGTATTTGAAACACTAACATATTCCTACATGCACTCGACACTTTTTGAAAAAAGAAATTCCAAAGCTTTAGAATTCTTGACAAGTTCAATTTAAAAATAGTCAACTTCATAACTGACTTTCCTCACCAGAGTTTAAGAGTTCTTCAATTAATGACACATCACCACGAAACAGTGCCTTCTTTAAAGCTTCATTCTTGTCTGCCTGCAACATCTGATCCAGCTGCTAGATAAGCAAAGAAAAGTTAAGTCAAAACCTAGTAACTGTTTCAAGGTAAAAATTACAGCTTGATTTCAGTATAAGAGCACTAATGATCTCTGTAAGGACGAAGTGGAGAAAGTGGGGGGAGGAGCTTTGATCTCTGTAGACCTGCTTAGGGTCCACTGTAAAACTCAAGTTTTAAAATCAACTTTTCAGAAAGGTTCCATTCTCTGAAAATGCAAATATCTCCTTTCTCAACAGACGTGCTATCCTCCTACACCACTCCTCAGTTTTTCTTAATGGCATTTGATTTCAACTAAGATTTCTTTTAATCTTTTGGCACCAGAAAAACATTTCTCTACCTTTTTTTTTGTACATTTCACATGTTGCAAAAGCACAGAATTAAAAAAAAATTATCAAAGTTCAAGTTTGGCACAACATAGCTCAATGACTAGCCGTCTGGCTTAATACTGCATGAACCCATTGCTGGAAAAGGTTACTGTTCCTCTTTCCTCCTCCTGTAGTGGCAGAGATTTGGATGAAAAATGCTCTGACCAAAAGACTAGTTTACACATAAGACAGCTGCCTGATTCAAGTTCCTTTCAAAAGTATCACAGATTCATTCTCTATTAGAGCTGCAGATGCAGCAAAAGTTGCTGCTGGCATTATCTAGATTACACAAAACACCTTCATACACCAATAAGCGGAGTAGTAGTCACTAGTTTCTTTGTAGACAGAAGCAGGTATGGAAAGGAGTCTTATTTCATTCTAAGTTTTGAAGTTGTAACATGAGAATTCAGAATTCTACAATTTTCCCCAGCACATTGTAGTCCATCTTTCCAACAACTTTTGTAAATATTTTAGTAAGTGCTAAGTGTCTAGAAAACCAAAGGTGAGAAACACCCAACATAATAATTTTGCCCGATTTTTGTTCTACTCAGTCACCAATTTCCAAATAATGCCTATCTTTGGATAGGAACCTCAATTTAAAGATCAAGGCCCCTGAAAAACTGACTATATCCTTTAACAAGAGTACTGCAAGTATTCAGTTAGTTCCCTTTTCCAATACCAGTCATGAGACAAACTAAAAGCTCAAAAACCTTGAACCATCTCCCTCTACCTCACACCAAGTAGATGCCATAAAGAAAGTCACTTAAGTGTTCATGTTAGCAAGAAACAGTTTCAGGCATTCAAGATATTAAACAGCTTTACAGGCCTCTGGTCACTTTCAAATTTATTCTCATGTTGAAATAGGGACTCGGGTCTGTTACTAAGGGGGTGAAAAGTGTTTTAAAGAAAAATTAAGGTTTTATGTAAGAAGACAAACCCCCAAAATTTAGATTTACTCCTGGACTGAGGGTACACCACCATTACCTAGGTGTAATAATCACAGAGGAGGCGCAGCCGCACCGCTCCCGAGGCCGCCCTTCGCA
>NW_010124202.1:0-329 GCF_000699245.1 Pterocles gutturalis
ATTAGGAAAATACTGCCTATAAAATACATGAATAATTAAAATTTTGGGTGTGTGGTCCTAACGTGTTTTGTCATGTTGTCCACACACCTTCTCTGACAGTGTATTGAGCCAATTCAGTTTGCTAGTTTGGTAGAAAACAATTATCTCGTTCTCATCAGCTTTTTATTTTATTTTATTTTTTTTCTTTCACATCCTTCTTTAGGGTTATTAATATAAGGACGAGGCTGGAAAGAGAAAACATATCGACAGGCCACGGAACCATTAGTCCTCTTGAAATATTTCCTCCACCCAGAGCAAGGAAAGGTGTTGGGAACCAGTTGGGAGTTGGT
>NW_010124203.1:0-698 GCF_000699245.1 Pterocles gutturalis
TGCGGGTTGCACTTGTTCTTGATGTCCTGGGGACATGGGGACAATGACATTAGCATGGGGATACTGCCATTGGCATGGGGACACTGCTGGGGACATTGGGAACATAGGGACACTGCCATGGGCATGGGGACACGGGGGCATGGGGACACTGCCATGGACATGGGGACATTGGGGAATGTGGGGACGCTGCCATGGGCATGGGAACACAGGGGACATGGGGACATTGGGGATGTGGGGACACTGCCATGGACATGGGGACATTGGGGCACTGCCATGGGCATGGGGACACGGGACATAGGGACACTGCTGGGGACATTGGGAATGTGGGGACGCTGCCATGGACATGGGAACACAGGGGACATGGGGACATTGGGGATGTGGGGACACTGCCATGGACATGGGGACATTGGGGCACTGCCATGGGCATGGGGACACCAGGAGGTGGTACAGGACCAGGCAGGGGTTGTGCTTCTTCTTGCTGTCCTGGGGACACGGGGCTGTGGGGACATGGGGACATGGGGACAAGGCCACTCCTCCTGACCCTTTCTGTCCCCTCCAGGGCTGACAACGCTGCGGGTAAAGAGACCGGAGCTGCCAAAGTCAGTAAGAATTGAACCTCCGCTGGCTAACGGCGTCACCGCAGAGCCGCCCGAGGCCACCGTGGGGACGGGGCACGGGATGGCGCCGGGGACACCTGG
>NW_010124204.1:0-241 GCF_000699245.1 Pterocles gutturalis
AGCATTGTAATGTGCAAACACGGGTCACTACATCAAAGCATAAGGATTCTGTAAAGATCCGATAGGAACCTCTGCGTTTTTTAAACCAAGGTAGAGCTCTTTGCTAAATTCCGGAAAATACGCGGATCAACAGCAGTTAGATGACTATTTTAAATACACCTGAAAATGATTTATTGTGTACAGACTCGACGGGGGAAGGATGGGATGCGAGTGAGAAGACTGGGGCGTAGTAGAAGACCGC
>NW_010124205.1:0-202 GCF_000699245.1 Pterocles gutturalis
GCTCGGCATGGTCGGGGTCCGGGGGAACAGAGAGGCTCAGCCTGGGGCTGTGGGATTCGGGATCTGCAGCCCTCAAGCACCGGGGCAGGATCAGACCCCAGATGACTCAGAGATGCACGAGGGAACCAGCACAGGATGGGGACACTGTTTGGGGTCCAGCGCCAGTGCCCCCAACAGCTGGGCTGGCCCTGGGCCAAATCCT
>NW_010124206.1:0-478 GCF_000699245.1 Pterocles gutturalis
AGAAAACACCTTCCCCAAGGGTGACCCGGACCTGAAGAAGGAGAGCGACGAGGACAAGTTCCCGGTCTGCATCCGAGAGGCGGTGAGCCAAGTGCTCAAGGGCTACGACTGGACCCTGGTCCCAATGCCGGTCCGGGTGAACGGATCCAGCAAAAACAAACCCCATGTGAAGAGACCCATGAACGCCTTCATGGTGTGGGCACAGGCGGCGCGGAGGAAGCTGGCTGACCAGTACCCACATCTGCACAACGCGGAGCTCAGGAAAACCCTGGGCAAGCTCTGGAGGTGAGTTCGGTGGGGATGGAACGGGGGATGCTGGGGGGAGGCTGCAGCCTGCAAAGTCTGCTCTAGCCTGGACCCGCAGCCAGGAGGTGGAAGAAGAGGGAGAGGATGGTTTCAAGCCTGGAAAACTCACTGAAAACTTTTGCATGTGCTGGCAAACTTGTTTGGCGTGGGAGAAGGCAGAATAATAGAGGAA
>NW_010124207.1:0-8324 GCF_000699245.1 Pterocles gutturalis
AGTAAGTTTGGCAGAGCTGCTGGTTCTGCGATAGCCCCTTGGGCGAGGGGATGCCGCGGGCTGGAGCAGGGGTGCGGGGGCTGCTGTTGGAACGAGCTTGCGGAGCACATCGCCGCAGCAGGGGATGCGCGTAAGCGGCAAGTCAGGCACTGAAAGTGAGGCGCTGTGATAGTAATGTAGAGGTAACATAGCTTAGCAGGTAATCACACCTGGACTCCTTGTAACTCTCTCCCCTTCTTCGTGGCTCTGGAGCCAGGACACCTAGTTCTTAAACTCTTTTCCCCATTTTATGTCTTACAGCTCATTCCCCTGGTTGGAGTAGTGGCCTTTGCAGCTGGTGGGACGGTCGTTTTTGGTGTCTATTCTCTATTCAGCAAATCCGATGTGATGTAAGCAAAATACTTATTGCTTGGAGTTTACACTTTCTGTGTTCAAGAGGTATTGGACCATCATGTTTTACATCCCCCCCCCCCAAAAAAAAAAAAAATCCATGTGGCTGTTGCAGACTACTAGTAAAGACTAAGATATCTGTAGATTCTAAATACTGAAGTAATTAATTAATTTGGAGCATAGTCCAAATTGTTTCCTAAATTTTGATTTAATAAGTTATATTTTTTATTTTCTTTAGGTGCAATAAGTTTTAGATGTTCTTGGGAAGAATTTAAAATGATCAGATAGATAGATGACATGCAGATATGTTGTAACCCGGCTGTTGACTTATATATAAAGAACCCCGTTTGATAATATGAACTTAGAACAAGTTAATATTGTAATGGCTTGACTAATAACTGGAGCTAAATCCTATATTCTTTAAGCTTAGGGGAATTTTTACTTCAAACAGATTGAAATAGGCGTTTTAGCTGTTGGGGTAAGAATCCCCTTTTTCTTTGTGTCTTTATTCAGTTTTGTTTTTTCAGCTTGCTTCCCATATGATAACACATTATACTTGAACAATGTTGGCATGTTTGGTGCTTTCGAAGCTGCAAATAAAGCAAGCCATCATTGATTCCTACACACAATTGTATTTCAGGGAACTGCTTACTTACAGGAATAGTTCTATTGACAATAGACTGCTCATATGAGAAAAATGTGTGTAATCTCAAACCCTAAAACATTTATCATCTCTTGCTTTATTTTCTTTTAAAGCATTAACAAGAGTGGCAATCCAGAACCGTGGCAAACTATTGATCCTACCAAGCCCCAGAAGGTAATTTGTACAAATAATATAGTCAGTACAAATGGAATAGATTTCCAACACAATGAATAACTTATTTAAATGTGTAAGAACTAGTGAAATATTAATGAGGAAAAAAAATGTGAAGCTGAAATATATATATTTATGGAACTAATTACTTAATTCATTATTTTATGTAAAGTATCTTCCCTGTGTTACTTAATGATAGAGATTCAGCTGTTGCATTCAAGGTCTGATCCTGAATTTATGGCTTACTTCTGGTTGGTGTTGGGGCCCCTCCCCATCTGTTTACTCAATTCCACTGATAACAGTAGAAATTTGTAGTATAGAGGAAATGTTTACCCTTGCCTTGTTTCTGAATTACAAAATTGACTAAGAATGTTTTTGAGTACTGCAGCCTGAAGGAAAAAAATCTTCATTTAGTAGAGCATCTAGGATACAGAAAAATAAAATTATTTGGTGTTATTTATTTAATATCCAAATTATTTTGTTCAATTAATTATTAAATGTCATCAGTTGCTATTTTTGCTTACTTCTGAAAGCAAAAATGTGAAACTACTTAGAAATCCTTCATTGATAAGTTGATGTATGATATGGGGGGGGTGGGAGTGGAATAAATGCTCACTGGGATTTTGCTAATTTCTTTCATATTTTCCTTTGAATTTCTTCCAGCTATTAACAATCCATCAGAAATGGAAACCTATAGAAGAGCTGGAAGATGTCAGAAAGCTTACGAAGTGACACGTTTCTGTTGCCTCAAAAAGGTACCCTATGAATCTAGTGGAATCACTTCTGCACAAACTTGACTACTGAAATCAGTGTGCGGAAATGCTTCTGCTACGTTTTTAGGGTCTCCCTACATTTTTTGGACTCTGGATGAGGCGTTTCATGTTGCCTTAGAAGTTGGCATATAACATCCACACAGTCCAAAAATCTGTCTCAAATATTAATTTTCAGTAGGCATTTGATGGCAAATGTTGAATATTCAGACGGTAATTACAGATGGAAAAAGCCTTCACACTTTTTGTAGAATTGTTGGGTTTTTGAAATACATCAAATTTTTAATTTTATATGTTTTTAATAAAATGTTTTAATTTTTTTACAACATTCCATGTAAATTCCAGAAATGGAAAGTACTGAAAAGCCCTTCTAAATTAGGATTCCTGGTCTGCTCCCTCTCTACACTATATTTCAATACTGTATACATGTTGTATACAGACCAAATAGTCATCATGGCCAGAGGATGTTTTTGCATGGCAACTTACCTGGTCAAAATATACTTGCATTTATTTTCAATGTTAGATGTGATGATCATTTAAGTCTAAACTAACGTTCTGCTGCTAATGCTAAAGCTTAAACATGTACTCAGCTTAACCCACTGAGGAGTCTAATAGATTTTTATTTTTTTAAGGGGTATTTGAGGCTGCAGGATTAGAATATAAGAATTAAGCATGGCTAAAAGGAAATTGGAAATTAGATAATTTTTGTTGTATTTAAATATTGTTCCTGTTATAAATTTATAAAAATTTAACTAGAATTAGGAAACTTGCATTATCCAAAACTAACTACATAATGTTAATTTCTTCTTGTGCAAGGCAGTTCATGTGCAAGCTTGAATGTACTGCGCAGTTAACAATATTTTTAAACATTTCTAGATACATGCTGTTAGGGACATGTGCTTTAACAAAGAGAAAATAGCAAATCAAAATTAGGAATGACTCTATGAAGAGACAGTCCCTCTTTAAGCATCTGTGTGTTTTTCGATGGGTTGGCCAGAAAAAGGATATAATGAGCAGACCCCCAGTTCATTAATGAGGCAATACATGCATCCAGTGGTAGAATGGTCCTTTTATGGATATTTTCTGTATGTGTCCCCTTCCAAGCAGTTTCACAATATAGTATAGTTATTTTTACAATTGATGTTCAGAATGCGTATTACTTTCTGAGAGGAAGAAGGCAAAAGTGAAACAACTGCTAATTGGGAAAAGTTCCCCTCGATGAGTAATAGTGAAATGTTTTAGGTTATTCTGCTGCAGCAAAGACAAAACTCAAGTTAGTAAAGCCATCTCCTGATTTTTAAGGTTGCTTGGCTTCAGAAGCTTTGTTTTCTTCAGATTTATTGATGCTAAGGGAAAAAGTTAAAATGTTATTCTATCTCATACTTGTGTGCAGATGCAGCGTAAATATTTGTCAAGGATGACTCAGCAGCATTTATGTTTAAGACTGAGAGTAACTACAAGACTTCAGAATACATTCTTAGCTTTCCTTTGAAGGAATGACATTAAATGATGGGATAGCATATAACCACAAAAATCTGGTGCTCTGAGGAATACAAGTTTTAAGTAACTTAATAGAAATACTTAAATTTTTTTCTGTAAGTTATTCTGTATTTCCACATTTTTACTGGACTGTATCAAAAACTGCTATGCTCAGAGTTGATGCATTAATTAGTTTGTTAAGCAAATCACCCGTATCTGTCAACATTAAAGAAGTGTAAATAATTTTTATGTAATTTTTGTACTTAGCTACTGGTATGTAGTGTCTTCCAGTAGCACATTAAGCAGTGTGACTGCCAACAGTCACAGGTTGTTGCTTCTCTCATCCTGTCCTGAAGCATAATAGCTAAGGTAATAGAATGTTTTTCTTTGTTAGCTGACCTTCTTTTCTTTTTAATACAGATTTGTAGGGCAGGTATTCACATAATGTGAGAAATTAAAATACTGCACTTCAAAAAGATTGTGAGTACTGTTCAAGTTCTTCGGACAATTTTGTGTGTTCTCAAACTGTCACTAAAAACATTCTGCCTCCTGCACGGATAAGTGTTGTTTTTTGTTTTTTTTTTTCTTGTAAGTAGACCACACCAAGAGCAATGACTGTATCTCCCCCCACAGCTACTCAACATAAATCTGTATAAAGCAATATACAAATAATTTCCTTGTTCTACAAACATCAGAGTTAAGGCAGTAAAGATTTAATTGGCTGAATTTTATGAGCTTTTATGAGAACAATAGACTTCCATGTCCTATGTTGTGCAAACCCATGACTTTTTATTCCATGGACAATTTAGAGGCTGTAAAAATAATTTACCAACTTTCTTCCTTCTCTCCATTCTGTTCTCTCCATTTTGTCTCCTACTCCATTCTGTTCTTGGTTTTGGTTTGGTTTTTTTAAACAATCGCTATCTTTGCTCACCCTGTCTAGTACTTTTCCATGGAACTATATCACTTTGAACTTTCAAATTAATTACTAAGTTCAATTAAAATGCTCACTGGCTTGTTAGATTTTCAAATATAGATTAGAAACCATTAGAAATGTTTTTAATGGTTCTAATCACCATTAGAAATGCATAATTAGAATCTACGGTCATGCTTTTCTAACTGCAGGTCTGTGATAAGTAGTATTTTGGTAAATAGTTTTCTTGAAGAATAGAAGGTTGCTTTCTGCAGTATACATGCAGTTATTAAATACTAATTTTTTTTATTACAATAGTACTTAAAGGCCTTGACCACAATGATCTCTGGTTATCCAAAAGCTGTGCTGAGTTTTTCATCTGGTTTTCTTTGCATATGATAGCCCCCGTGTCAGCATTTCTTTGTCTGATGTCCCTACACCCCTGCATTTGTCTACCGCAGGATGCTAGTAGTACAGTACTATACTATCTAGTTACTTCATTGGCACGTGTGGTTTCTGTAGAAAATAGTAACTTACAGAGGGGCCTGGTGCAATCATTAAAGGAAACTGTTCATCCTGCAGTTGTCGTCTGCCTCGCCCAGTGCAGAGGGTTGTTGGCCCTAGGATGAGCTGTGGAAAACAAACGAGTAATGGGAATGATTCACTGGATCTGGCCAGTACTTGGTGTTGGGCATTTCCCAGAAAAGCCTTCAGGTTACACAAACGTGGCCACACTCGTTGAACAGTCTTTCCCCAGCCTTTGCTGACCAGCCCATCCGTGCCCCCCGGGAGCACACACGGTAACAGGGTCACCTGAAGTGTAACTGAAACGGAAACAAAGCCGTCGTGAGGAAGTGGCCCCGGGGCACTGCGGTTGGACTGAGTAACTATTGACCTTCAGGCGCTGATGTGAAGGGAGAGTGGGGCAGGGTGTCTGCTGCCAGCTCTCTCCCCTCATAAACTGGCCGAGCAACACCCGGGCAAAGGGCTGCTCTCCTGCGGGGCCTCACCCCGATCAGAGCTCACACACCCTTACACCCCCTTCACCGAGCCTGTTCCAGCCCTGTTCATGCTGTACCTTGGCCTGATGGCCAAAGGATTTGGGTTTAATTAGCTTTTCCTCTCATATAACTTTGTCAGGTGCATGTTCTGGCCAGAGCCGTTAAGGGAGGACATAGCGTCCCTCTGCAGGGCTCACGAGGAGCGAGCCGTCCCTCTGAGGGCCCCTCGCACAGCACGGGGAGGGGGCCCCCTGACACATTAAGCCACAATGAGTGAAAGCCGCCCGCAGCCCTTACCCATCGCTCCCGTTACCCGCCACCGCCCGTGTCCGTGAGGGAACCGCGGGGCCTCCCTGCGTTCCCGCCGTCTCCCTCCACGGCCTCCCATTGGAGGGGGCGCCGGGCCGCCCGCGGGGGAGGGGGGCTTTTCTTAGCGCCTGACCTCCATTTTCCCCCCGGCCGCGGCCGAGGAGCGCGGTAGAGGCCGCTCCCTCACGTCCCGGGAGCCCAGGAGGGTGAGTCCCGGGCATCGCTGTGCATCGCCTGCGGGGACCGCCTGAAGCCTCTGAGCCCTCAGCAGCGCGGATGACTGCAGCGGGGAGAAGGTCTCTCTCTTACCAAAAAAAAAAAAAAAAAGGTACAAAGCAAAGCTCCCGCTCTGGGCTCTGTGAGAAGGTCCTGTTTCAAAGTGTGCGGTTAGGGGAGGTGAGCTCCTGCGGTGGTGTGCTGGCTGGGTATGGAACAGTGTGCAAGGTAAAAGATTTGGCTCTGTGCAAATGAGGGAGCTGTGAGAAGCCTGTAACTCAGCGTGAGGGGATGCAGGGTGGTAATGGGCGTGGGGGGGGGCAAGTCAGCCCCAGGAATAATCCGTCTGCGCTTCAGGATAGAGGTCACGTACTGGCTGGTGCTCCTAGTCTAGATAATTAATTTTTAAAAACCCTCATGTATTTGCAATGGGAGTACGCACAAAAAATTTGGTTTGGTTTTGGTTTTCTCTTCATTTAAGGCTTCCAGGGTTTGGCCCAATGCGCCACGCAGGTGCTGAGGGCTGTGGTGCTGTGTGTCCCCTCCTTCACAGCAGCCTCTGCTCCTTGGGCTGCCTGGCTACGCTCTCCGGGACGTGTCACTCAGGTGTCCTGGCTTGTGCGTTGCGGCTTTTGGCACCCAATGAACCGGCTGGGTTGGGTAGCAGCGAGTGACAGCAAGGGCCAGCCTTGGGCCGCATGTGGTGCTGGGCTCCTGCTGCAGCTGTGCCTTGATGCTGGGCTTGCGGGTGTGCGCCTGGGCTTGCGGGTGTGCACCTGCCCTGGGATGATGCTGTTTCTGCGGCTCTTGGACAAAAATTAACATTCCCTAAAAAGTGTTCTGTATAAATAATTAAGACGTCATGATACAATAAAGATAAAGCTAGTCATCTTTGAGACCTTGTTTCCATAAGGTTTAGAAAGTTCTTGTGTGTGTCTGTTAAGGCTTGGACAAATGTGCTTCTAGTTTTACCAGATGCTAAGTAGTAGAAAATTCAGTCTCTTCACCTTGAAACATTTGATCTGGACTATACTAGACTCTGACATTACTTGCTTTCTGTCTCTCACACCCTCTTATTTTCTACTGAGACTCCTTCCTTCTTTCCCTTGATGACACATCTTTTCTTCTTGCCGAATGTCAGTCTCACCCACCAAAACAAACACATCAGAAAAACTTGATATTTTCTTGGCCCAATTTATTTCTACTGTTATACTATTTGTTAGTACACCTGCATTGTGTTTCAGGAAGTTACACTTGTAAAAAGAGTAGATCAGAATATAATTATTAGGCAGGTGGTTTGAACTCAGAATTTAAGCAAAAAAAGCCCTTTTTGTGATGTTCATCCTCCTTCTCCCTCTCCTGTGTTCTGCTTTGCTTTATTTATGCTGATGTACTATAATAAATGCACTATAGGGATATTTTTTCTTAAAATAAAAAAAAGGAACCTCACTAATAAGAGTATGGGTGTATAGTATGTAAACTCTTCAAGCAGAAATCTGTAGATTTCCAGTATATGCATAAATAACAGTAAATACTTAAGAATTGTCTTTCTATTTTGGGGGAAAAAAGTGAAATAGCAATTCAGGTCCTATGCATAATCATGCATTGTCTTTCAATAGACTCACATAAGAACACTTCCAGTTTTGCTTTAAATTTGTTAACATATTAACATTGTGTTGGTAGATAGCCTTCAGTGGAATAGACCCCATCTCCTAATTACGCTACTGCAGAAAAGTAAAGGTCATGTCTGCTAATGATGTTGTGTGAGACTGTTTCTGTCAAAAATATTTCTTGCTTTGAGTAAGGGCTGTTGTGTTACTGCAATTTGACTCATCTGGTTGCTTCCTTACAAGAAAATGTCAGAATAACTTGTTCATGTTCTGTAACTCCAAACTTGGATTGGTCTGGCAGTTTTTAATCCTAAACACTGTAAATCATCCAGATTCCTGTAGCCTTGCAGACCATGATAGTGGCAGTCCAGGCAAGAGCTGTGAAACTTCTTTTTCATTTGTGTATTTTTTTTCTTTTTGAGTAAATTGGAAGACATAATTTCTTTGAGTTGAAACTTCTTAGCCCTCACTCAGCCAGACTCGCTGGCTTCACTGACCTCAAATGTTCCTGAAGCAAGGGCAGAAGATGATAGCAATTAAACTTGGGACTTCATCACAACAATTGATTTTTAAAGCAGAATTCCTTGCTGAAGTGAGTGGGAATTTGACACAGACAGTGTTGTTACCACGTGTTGGCAAACTGAGGATCTAGAGACTCAAGAGGAGTAGTTAATAGGATACAGCACCAGAAATAGACTGCGAAGACCAGAGCTCTGTAGCAATCCGGTCAGCATTGCCTAAAGAAACATAGGTTAAATGGTGCAGTCACAAGATACGGCTGCCTACCATCCCAGTGCCAGTATAAGTTGGGTACTGACCTGT
>NW_010124208.1:0-2058 GCF_000699245.1 Pterocles gutturalis
CCACAGGTGGTGCCCCTGCTCTGCGTGCTTGCTGTGGGCGGACAGTGAGCGCTCCGCCCTCCCGGCAAAAATTTAAGGACTGGGGGAGGGGTGGTGACCACAGTTGCCCCGGCAGCTCCCCGTGCCACATCAGCCTCTCGTGGGACAGCTGCCGGCAGGAGTCGGGTTATTCGTCTGCCTCGGGGTTTTCCTGTCGAAGGAATCTCCTGAAAAGCCCCTGTGCCTCGTGACCAGTTGGTCTGTCAGAGCTGGGTTGGGTCCGAAGCAGCTGATCTCGGCGACTCCTTTTATATCTTTTTATTTTTCAGCTTTATGTAGAATCCAAACATTTTTACTTGTTTACATTAGGAATATTAGGTTGAAGTGATCTTCTGTTTGCTGCAAGACTCTAGCAAAGCCTTTTGAGACATCCCTATTCCATTCTACATTGATATTCCCATGACTTTTCTAAGGTAATTTCAACCAACAAAAGAAACAAAGAGCTTTTTATCTCTAATTGGAAGAGGTTTAACTAAAATCATGCACAAATCAGAAAACTTTAAATCAACATGGACATTTCAAATCAATGGAATATTTATGAAGGACAGGCAGTTCAGTACAGACAAAATGGTAACGACTGCTACGAGCGTATTAGCAGGGAAGTGGGGAAGAATTGCTGGTGCGATGAAAGAAATCTTTGATTAGATCATTTCTGATCAATAAAAATGAAATCTTTTTTCTAATGTAAAAAAGATCTTAAAATATAATTTGGGAAGTATCATAAAGATGTACAACGTCTGTCCAGAAAAGCGGAAGATGGTAAGAACTAGGTGGGAAGAGTGTACTTCACTGTCCACCTTAACGGTAGGGTCCCTGTTATTCTATCAAATTAATTCTTGCTGCTAAAAGTGGACTCAAGATACAAAATCTGCATTACTTTCGTAAAAATAAGGATCAAACGTCTAGATTATAAATTCACCCAGTAACGTCACCTGAAAACCGTATTATGATCATCCTCAAAATTCTAGCACACATAAAGAAATCACCTCTTTTTCTGTATCACTGCACACTAGCTAGGGCTAGAACACAAAGCTAGTGTACAGCGACTGCCTGAAGCCACCAACACCACACACGTAGCTTCACTTTTGTACAAGATCACTTACTCCCATATCCTTAATGAAGGACCAATGATTTTTTACTTGGATAGTGAGAACTCCACATAAAGCAAGGTGAAAAAAACCAAACCAAAACAAAAAGACCATACTGTGCTCTCAGGCTGGCTTTTCTTCTGCTCTGGAGATCGTAGGCCTGTTTCAGGAATTGCTTCACATACAAAAAGTCTTGGTTCACTCTGGTCCCAGAAATGGCAAGCAGGGATGTGACCATGCAACTCTGGATACTCCGCAACAGACCTACCAAAAGACAAGGGGAAAAAAAATGTAGAAAGGGAGACAAAACAATTCCAGCCCATTCAGTGCATGCATGTAAATAAAGGACTAACCAAGGGATAATTTTCAGATGATGATCAGTTATCTATACTAGTACTTCTGCATTGTGAACCTTAACCATATACATCTTCCTGCCTAAAGTGTTAGAACGCTTTATACATGACAATGCCACTTTCAGTTTGCTATACATTAACCACAACTATAGGACACGAAGCATTTCAGCAGAAAAAAAAAGCTGGTACTGCGGCAAATACAAATAGGCACACAAAATCTGTCGTGTGTCCCCCCCCCCCCCCGAGATTACATGTCTTAACGGAACTACCTGAACATCCTTCAAATGATCTTCCTTAGTGACTGCTACAGGTGCAGGTACTGTAACACAGGGACTAGCTCAGCTCTGGCTTCTTGTGGATTTTACAGCCTGCCCCGAGGTGCTCAGTGACAGCACTGCTAGAAATGCCCAGCCACGTTAAAGATAACTTGAGCGCACTGACGTGCATTTAGATGAGCAGCAAAGAGAGAGGTTCTAGCACATATGGCTCATGTTCAAATCCAGCAAAGCTGTGGTCGTAAGAGATCACAACTAGATAATTGTGGTTGCTATCCAGAAGGACCTGGACAGGCTGGAGAG
>NW_010124209.1:0-515 GCF_000699245.1 Pterocles gutturalis
TTCTATGATTCTATGATTCTGTGATTCTTCTATGATTCTATGATTCATGAACCACTCCAACGCGAACCCTTCCCATGGGCTGCAGTTCTCCACTAACTGCTCCAGCGTGGGTCCCTTCCATGGAGTCATGGCCTCCTTCAGGAGAAGCCACCTGCTCCAGCATGGGGTCCTCCACGGGCTACATACAGGGTGGTATCTGCTCCACTGCTGATCTCCATGAGCTGTGGGCAAGCCCTGCTCTGGTTCCATGGGCTGCAGAGGGACAAAGTGCCTCACCATGACCTTCACCACAGGCTGCAGGGGAATGTCTGTTCTGGTGCACCTCCTCCCTCTCCTTTCTTCACTGACCTTCATGTCTGCACAGTTGTTTCTCTCACATCCCACTCCTCTCTGTGTTGCAGGTTCTTTTGCTGGCTCTTGAAAATCTGGATCTTGGGTGGGGGCTGTGCTGGGTCAGCTGGGCCAGGGCTGCAGCGGAGGATTGGGTTGTGGCAGAGGCTGGGGGGGGGGGACGG
>NW_010124209.1:528-8452 GCF_000699245.1 Pterocles gutturalis
TCCCTTGCATCACACCACCCACTCCATGCTCTGTGCCACCTCTTAAACATGTCATTCACAGAGGTGCTGGCTGGCTCAGCCTTGCACAGAGGCAGGTCTGGCATGGAGCTGGGGAAACTTCCAGCAGCTTCTCACAGGGGCTATCTCTGTAGCCCTTTCCCCTACTACCAAAACCCCACCACACAAACCCAAAACGCACATGAACCTGAGATCTGGGGGGAAAGCAGAAGAAGAAATAAAAGCTGTGGTGGTGGTAAATGCTCTGAAGCAGAGAGAAACTACAGCTGAGGAAGAAAAAGGGAAAAGCAGAAAATGCAGATCTCATTCTCATCCTTCTTTCTTTCAACTCTCCCATTATCCTTTTTTTCTCAAGAAATGCATCAATTGATATTAAATTTATGGATTATGAATTAAAGCACATTAAATTTAACACACACTTATGGGTGCTTCTCCCCAGGCAGGAGGAGCAATATTCAAGAAGCCCAGAAAGAACTTTTTTTTCATTTTAGCATACTGAACTTCAGGCAACTGCCAGGAAAAAGCTACTAGCAACTGATTTATGGGGCTAAGGCTCACAAGTGGCAGTGCTATTTTGCCATTTCAGCCATATCAGTTCTAACCCTCTTGAAGCTCTTTGTCTATGTTTCTTTTATCAGATGTCAACTAGTTGAATTATGCAAATGCATTTTCCACAGCATCTCTTTTAGCTTCATCTGGCTCTGGAAGTCTGTCTGCAAGGCAGTGGAAAGATGCCTAAATTGCTTTTACTCATAATGCCTGAACTAGTTCACTGATAGGCAGCCTAAGCATCTTTGCAGGGCTGTGTCACAAGCCTGCCCTAAGTCCCTTTTCTATCAGGACTTACTCCTGCACCAAAAGTAAAATGGTAACAGGAAAAAGAGGACATTCACAATCTTTAAAAATATTGCTCATCAAGAACTAAGAAAATCAATTAAATGAAAGCAATTACAATAAAAATAATGTCTAGGTACCATTTTAGGGCTGCTTACTGTGTTTCTGTTCGACAACAGTGGTGGCTCTCATCCTGAAGTGTGGAAGAACTGTGTGGCCCAAGCCCACCTCCCTACTCACTTCTGATGGCACCAGGAAGAAATTAACTGGCATCCAGTTTCATAACTGCATCCTCTGTCTGTATTACTTTACACAGCTGAAGGCTTTCTCTTTTTTGTCTCACCTTATGCTGTTTTCCCATGTAAATTTAAAAACTATACCCTTTCTAAAAGTGTGATATATGGCTTTGCCAAATGCTGCATCCATTTAAAATAAAATAGTCACAACCAACTAATGTTACTCTCAAGGCTGACGATCATGACAAAGAGAAGTATGTAAAAAAATAATTGGCTTTCAGGCTATTCTCTCCGCATTCCCCTCATCAGATTGTTGCTTGTGTAGTGTTTGTTTAGCAGACATGTCTTGATCTACAACCTGTGCACTCAGGCAAGACTCCTGGCTTATCTTGCCCCCTCCTCCACTGATTTGATTTCTTGCTTCTGTTTACAATTCAGTTGAAATCAGTGGTTATGGAAGATCCCACTATGGAAGAGGTGTTGCTACTAGGACAGAACCTCACATGCCTGCACAAGCTAGATGTAGAGTGCTGTGCCCTTACACTGTCCCATTTGTAAAATAGACTTTCCAGGCATATTACATACTTTGAACTCCCCAAAGAAAGCCTTCAATTGTCAGCAGGTTAAAGGAAACGTCTCTTCATGCTACTTATTGCAGGTAGAATCTTTCTCTCCCGTCTCCCTGCTCTGCCACCCTGCAATGACTGCAGTCTGTCTATCCAAGACTGCAACAGTTTTGCGGAGGCAGTTCTTTGCATGAGTTAGCAACAAACACACAAAGAAAAATGCTGCCAATTGTGTGGATTTGTCAAAATTAGCTTCTTCACTTGCAAGGCTGTTAAACTGTTACCAAGTAATTTTTCTCTTCAAATGTCTGTGTGAAGTCCTACTAGGTATCTACTATGCTCATCTCTAATTTGCTGTGAGGTAATATACACAGAAATACACACACACACATACAGACATATACATGTAAAAAGCAGGAAAAGACCTTACAGGCTCAATTGAAATAACTGGCATTTATTGCTATTTATTTTACAAAAGTATGATTCTTACATCTTCTAAACTTACAAAGATAGGCAGGAGGCTGGAAAAAAACCCACAAAACAGGAAAAGCAGGTAATATGAGAGAGCTCAACTTCTCACTACCATGAGTGCATCAGCTGTCCTTTTCCATTCTGGTTGTCTATTTTTCAAATAGAAATCCTGGAGATTTAAATTAATGGATCTTACAGTGCAAAATGATGGTCACCAAATCAGTTTTTGACATGTCAAGAAGGGGAGAGATTTCCTTAGCTAACGGTTCCTCTGCTTTTATACTCTAATGGACAAATCTCTATTTTAAAAAGGACCTGCTAATTTAGATACTACACAAGACACAGGTTTGCTAGAGAGGCTCACAGCTGGTTGTAGAACAGCTTTAGAAAGATTACAACTCTTCCTCTACAGGCAGATCTCTGCTGCCTAGTTTTTGCTGCCTAATCACATTAGCCACAAACACTGAGAAACCTTCTTCGAAGTCCTGTAAGCTGTAACTAACTGTAATAGTCTTTGAAACAGGCAGAGTAACACTGGAGATCCATTGAAATGCTCTATGGAAACATATTTGGATTTGAACTACTAGGCACTGTGGTAATCCCAGTGACTTGGAGACAGAGAAGGGCATCTTTGCATTCTCAACGTGAAGTTCAATATCTGTCTGATCTCTAAATGATGACTGCTGACCATGTTATTCAGTCCTGATGGATTTAAAATATGCTTTACAACTCCAGAGAGCCTTCAAACTGCTGGACAAGTAGTCAGTGATGCTAGACTTCAGCAGTCTAGCAATCAGAGCTAGCAGGGGTGTGGGGTAATTGTGGGGATTTCAGTGGTAACAGCATGCACTAGATTTATAGAGTTAATGCAACACAATCCACTTTTCCTAAGAAAGTTATTGTTAAATATTTCAAAAAGACTACAAAAATGGAAAAGCCAACTTCCTCAATTTTGATAGTGTCTGATTTATAAAAGATGCTGCAAACACTTCAAAAATGGGAAGGTGCCATGGTTTTGTTTCTCAGCAGAATGCTGATTACAGATTACTCCTGGGTAGGAACTTGGCCATTTAACCAAACAACTTTACTCAAAGAGGATTTGATGTTTAAAATAAGGGCAACTGTCAATCTTTATGCTCCTTCAAAAAGACAGAAGACATTGAGTAACAGTGACTAACTGTGTAACTTAAATGATACTTTTCATGTGGGTCTAAGCTCAAGAGCGACTAGCTATTTGGTCAACTGTAGCTTCTTCTGTAGTCAGTTGGAGAGAGAAAGACAGCTCTAGCAAGCAGTTCACAATAATCAGGAGTGGCTCCTGCACCAAGCAGACTCTTGGAAGGACCTCTCCCTGACTGTATCCTCCTAAATGGGAAGATTGAGAAACCAAAAAAAATGAATTATGGTCAACAGATTGGTAGGATGTTTTACCTGTCTTTGTTTATAAAAAGCAAAAAGTATTACTTGTAGAGTTTATGGAGGCCAGGGAACAAGGAGTGTTGTGTGTTCTTTGGAACACGTATCTACTGTGCACCCTTCAACCAATGCCAAACCTCACACCCGAATAGCCCAAAATTATCCCTCCTGCATTACAGAGTGACAGGTGCTCTTTGTGCACAGTCACAAAGTGGTTTGCTGTATGTCTCAGTTAGATTACATCTTATGATGACATTATGTTTGTTACAGATTTGTGTATTCAGCTACTTCCACTATTTTATCATACATTTAAAAATAAAGAAACCCAAACGCTGTAAATATTACTATCACTCCTGTAATGCACAGTAAATGCATACACTTGTATGCATTATTGCATACTACATACAATAAATACACAATGTACACTGGCCTGTTGGTGCACATGCGGAATGATATTTTCACCGTATGAATGGTAAATGACAGCCCTTGCAAGGAATTCGCACTATAAAGAAAACCCTTTCCACTGATAATGTATGTGAAGCTGCAAGTGCAATTTGATCTCCTAGTTCCTCTGCAGAAACCAGCCTTCTTTATCACTCATTGCTAGAAATATTCAAATACAGAAAAGTAATCCTCATCTAAATAATGTGCACCTTGTTCTGGGAATATCACCTTTAAATCAGGAGTAGAGTTGCCTAGATCAGGGCAAAGTCTTTTTTTTTTTTTTTTTTTTCTTTCTGTCTTTTTCCCCCCTTTTCTCTGTTAATCTGTAAGCACATGCCCTGTACACTACAGTAGAAGAGTTCAGTAAAATGAGATTCCACCTTTATGGCAGTGTAAGACATGCTAGCTCCAGAATGCAACAAAACCTCTGCATGAATGCTCATGTATCCATGTGAGATGCATTAAATATAGTATATCCTGGTTGCACACATAATCTTTTGGCTGTGAAGAGGCAGAACGGGCTTCCAAATCAAAATTAAGTCTCAAACAAACAGGATGAGGCATCTTAAGTCTCTGAAGGCTTTTTTCATCTTTTAGGTTTTCATACAGTATATCAGAAAACTTTAAGCACCCATTTAGGAATATTTTAACAGAACTGTTAGTAAAATATTTAGAAAATACCAAAAGCCAAATCCCAAAGTTGTTTTTTTTTTTTCAACTTTACTTGGGACTTCTTTGGGGAAAAAAAAATAATCAACAAAACAACCCCCAAAAACCCAAACCAAAACGAAGCAAACTCTGCCCTTAGTGAAAGATTTATCTGAGGCAGAAAGACAGAAAAGTGGGTCAGGACATCAAGCCTCAGCTCCAGAAAAGCAAATAAATGGAACATGAGAATGGGTAAGGAGAAGCAGGATCATATGAAAGAAATATTTTTTCCCTTCATGCAAACTAGGGAGCACAAGGTTTATTCCGGTCTGTCATCGTTACAAATTTCAGATTCCCAAAGACTATATTTAAACAGTATTTGGTAGGACCTCAGTGCACCCAAATTTCCAGGCCAAATCACGTCCACGTTGCAGAGTCTTCAGGATCTATTCAAAATCAGCATTTGCACACAGTTAAATGAACAAAATACTCCTGCACACCGAAATCATCCCGGGAATTGGGACATTCTATAATCAGTCCATTCATCCTTCCTCCCTTTCCTCACACTTTCTGGGAATACTTTGGTTACTTTTACCCTTTCCCCTCCTACCCCATTTTCAACTTGTACAGGTTGTACAGGTCCCTGTTTCGTCTAGGTTTAAAACAACTCCTATAACCACCGCAAAAAAAAAGTGTGTTCAACTCACATTCATGATAGATCTTAGCCTAAAAACAACATGAAACTTTGTCAGCTCTGTAGAATCCAGTTTCTAAAATGTGATATTTTCCACCCATTCAAGAAACTCCAAATTTCAATGCTTCTTTTAGCCTTTATCTTTTTGGCAGGCCTATTACATACTGGCCTTGTCGAAACACCACAGCTATGCTAGACAAGGCAACTTCCAAGCCATAAAGAAACTGTTAGGTAGAGCTCATCTGTGGGGCAAGCAGTTTGTTGCAATACTAATATGTGAAGAGGGCTCTCCCAGATTATGCAAGGATTGTTTAACTTCCTGAAGCATTTCAGTTACAAAATAGAAGAGTAAATGGTTTCCTTTGTTTGTTAATTCTTGCAAATGCTTGCTCACACACATCAAACTATTTGTCTTTATGTGACAGACTATAAAAGCAGTGCATATACTGTTTTGCAGTTAATCAAAGCATTAAAAAAACAGCAACTGCAAACATTGAAATTCCTATACCAATATGATTTGGAATTTGGTATTATTACTTGAAGTCAAAATGTGATTTTTTTCTAACTTAAAAGAGAGTTTGACCTGATTTTGAAGAACTGAAATGGATGCAGAAAGAAAAATCAGTCAAAAACTATGTACAGAATATGTAGACTATACAAGACAACAAACTCATTGATGTCTACATGATTACGAATTGTGTTATAGTATAATCATGTGTACATTATTGGAACATACAATCACATATTTGAATCATTCGTATTTTAATTCTGGTGCTGTACAATAAAGCAGCTAGACCCAAATTCAGTGAGAGATTAAAAAGGAGGGCAATGTTATTAAAGGATGAAGTTTTGTCTATATCCGTAAGACTCAGGTCATGGCGGGTTTTTTTCCAACTCCTGCAAATATTTTGAGTTCAACAGCTTTGATCATAGATCTCCTGCTTTAGATGGAGTTTTGAATGATGATGAATGGTGGGAGAGAGAGATGATACCTATCTTAGCACAGCGTATCCAAATACTCATGGAAGCACCTCTTCCTCTGCATTTGTCTCAGTGAAATGCAGCATGGGTTAGTTCTTGTTATAAGAGAATTCCTAATAAAGATTTATAGCATACAATATTTAAGTAATCAAGGCATATTCTGTTACTATAGTAACTATAATCTTCTACACACAATATGTAATTTGTCTAAAATAGTGCATGCTATGTTCATTCTACATGCTGACAGATAATCTTCTCGTCTTGTCCTTGTGTTTAGAAGACTTTTAATTCCTTTAAAGAGCATCTCCTTTAGAGGAGATGACAGCAGCTGCTTATTTTGCTAAAAAAAATCACTATATGATATTGTGTGCTCACTCAACTGGTTAATGAAATTCAGTAACAACCAGGACTGAGATCATATCAGAACTTGAAAGAAACTGTGTGTGGCTTGTTATGTTAACTCTACAATGTCCAGAGCCTAAGATGTTGTTTCTAATGTTCTTTTCACTATTATACTTTATAATCTATTTTGCTCTGCATTGAGTAAAAAAATGGAAAGCATCAGGAGAAAATGACTGCATTTCATCAAGTACAGCCAGCATTTTCTCAGAAACATGAGAGAATTAGGAGCTCCCACTGGAAGAATGGTGCTTTACATAAGGGAAAGGTGCTTCACATACTACTGAGAAACTGGTGAGATTCTGAACTTAAAATGCTGTAACATTTACACAATAATTCCCTATGTGAATATTCTTATTTTACATTTAGAGTGTTAAAGATATTTAACAGTCCAATGCCACAATAAGACACTTTAAAACTCTGTCTATACTGCTCCCCTTATGCAACATTAGCAAGAAGAAGTCATCATAGCTAGTCCTTAGTGGGTCTGGAAAACCTGGGAACACAAAAGGTCACAAACTTTTAACTCTAAGACCCCAGTCAAAATTGTGCATTGGCTCTCTTTCATGTCCTCGATCAGTGATCTCCGAAATGGGGTGCACACAACCCAGGGAGTGTGCAAAACAATCTATCTGGATGTGGGAGGAAAACATTGTTATACCAACAAAAAAAAAATTTTTTTTAAAGTGTAAAAATTTTAAAGAGTGTTTAGTTAATATTTATCTCACCCTTTTACATTTTTATTTTTGTTTATGTTCTAAAATATACATGATATATTAGTACAGTGCTACATGTGTATAATTTATAAATAAACACACATATGGGGGGTTCTCATAGGCATGTACGAACAAAAAAGCGTGGAGACTGCTGTCCTAGACTATACACATTTTTAAATGTAACATAGCAAAACAATGTTTTAAAGTGACCCAATATAATTCAGAGGCAGATTGAAGAAGAAATACTTGTTTCTTTGCTCCACTTCCTCTGCTCCAACAGGACTATTCTCTGTACAAGAACAGTCCTAGGTAGTCCTTGGGGCTATTTAAAAAACAACAGACAAAACCAGGTGGATGTAATCCATCTGAATGGTGTGTTTATTCTTATGTCTTTATGAAATGCCTTTTCTGCAGGAGGACAACATGGAATCCATGTGTCATAAAAGTTTCGGTTATACATTGATAACCTCTTTCTTTATCAATGACCTGGATGAGGGAATG
>NW_010124210.1:0-14168 GCF_000699245.1 Pterocles gutturalis
CGGAAGGCCGGCTGCGATGGCCCCGTCCCACCTGCCTGCCCAGCCCAGGCCTCCTGCAGTGCTGGATGTCTGGGGGCTGTCTCAGATCAGGGGCTGAAATGCATCCACAGTGGAGGAAAGTGTTATGAGAGGGTTTCTCAAGAGCTGATAAATGGTGTTCAACCCCCCTGATTTCAGAAAGCCGTGCCTTTGGCCCAGCTCAGGGCGGTTTAATGTATTTCCAAAGGGAGGTGGGAGATTGTGTGTGTGTTGGCACCGAGCAGGAGGGCAGGCGATCCCTGGAGGCTGGCTGGTCCCAGCAGTTGGTATTTCAGTACTTAGTGCTTGCTATGATGTAAATTTTTTGGTCTATCTAGAAGCTTTCCCACCCTGTCCTACAGCACTGGGCATTTACTCCAGCAACTGAAGCTGGAATAATATCTGGTTCTGGGATCTCGCTTCTCTGAGGCTGGCTTATCTCTGGAGAAAGGTGGGAGTGTCCCCACTTCACAGGTGGGAAACTGAAGTGATGAGCCCCGGGCGATGCAGTGAGCTGTCTGTGGAGCCAGGATTAGAGCAGGAATTCCTGTCTCCCAGCTTCATGTCCTCTCTCTGAGAGCCGCTCCCTGGAGTAAGCAATCAGTCTGGAATGAGTAGGTGGCATGAACATCATTACTACAGCAGGAAGAGCTTCACACCAAGCAAGGCTTGGCCTGGAGAGGTCCTTAGTTATGCAGAGGTCCTGAGGACAGGCCTGGGAGCCAGGAACTCTTGTGTAGGCATAGAGTAACCTGTGGCTTTAGGCACTCCTGCCTCTGCCCTGGTGCTCCAAACTTAAATAACAAGTCACGGAGATGTCCAGGTGAAAGGTCTTCATGTTCTTGGTTGGCACTTTGTTCAGCAGACAGCGTGGCTGGTCCATCCCTTTCCTCTGGTAGTTGGAGGTTCTAGTGCTTTCATTCCACCAACCAGGAGACGGTGGTACTGCTTCGGTCTTGTTTTCCTTGCCTGGGCTTGCTCGTGTAAATGGACAAAGGGTGTCTCTTCTTGGCTCCTGGCAAGGTTAGGCTGCAGTCGGATGTCCTTGCTTCATAACTCATGGTACGATCTTGTGTGTCCTGCAGGTGGTGGTGGAAACCGGAAAGGCAAGAGTAAGAAATGGCGCCAGATGCTGCAGTTCCCCCACATCAGCCTCTGCGAGGATCTTCGACAAACCCTCGGTGAGACGTGGCAGCCGGCAGGAGCTGAACAGCACCCGGGCTCTGCTCCGGAGCGGGGCCGGTGGGTGAGCGTGTGGGTGTTGGGTGCACGTGAAGGCAGTTGAGTCCCACGGGGGTCAGGGACGTATAACGGGGCATGTGTCAGCCAAAACCCGGACAGGGTCACTTGGAGCTTGGGATGTAGGGAAGAAACGATGGGTAGGTACATCACAGCTGTGCAGCGTGCACCAGATAGTGTCTGTTGATGTACCCACACGCCTTCCAGACTGATGAGCTTCACCAGAGATACGCACCCTTCTCTATGTAAACAGACCTGCTCAGTGTTGCAGAGCTTTGGAGCATTGCTCTGGGGTGCCTTTGAGTAAATAATGAAGGTCCAGCTAATGCCTTCTGGACTCCCTGGCTGGGATTCAGCCCTGCCCTGCAGACCTCGGCTTCTAACGCTAATGCGGCAGCTTTACTTGGGCAAAACTGGGCTCTTGCTGTGCGGTATGGATGAGAATTGTGCAGTTGGGCAGGGCTTGGCCTAGCATTCTAATACTGCACTTTGTACTCTTCATGGTTTTAATATTGTTTGTGCAGCAGGCTGGGTCCTGAGATCACGTGAAGTTGTTTTGGGCATGCAGGGTGGGAATGCTCTGTTTCCTGGGAAGGGGAGAGCTTAAGTTGTCACTCTGGATTCAGCTGCCAGCTGGAGAGTGGCACAGCGCTGGCCTTGTTTCAGAACAGATGTTGCTGGGCTGAGTGGGTTTGGGAGGTTTCTGCAGCTCCAGTCCCCAATTCCACCCCACCCAGGTTTTCCAGGTCCTGGCAGCCCCAAGGAGAGGAGTGGCTCCCTTTGAGGGCACGTGGGACTGTAGCATTTGGAATAATTCGACCTCAGTCATCCACACTGTAACCTCCAGGCTCGCAGCAGCCTGGTTGTGCTGCTGTGCACACCATGCACCACCTCCCAGGGCCAGCTTCGCAGCTGACTGCAGTCAGGTGGAGACTCTGGCTGTGGTTTGGCTGCAGACTGCCTCTGGAGTGGGTCCGGGGCACTGAACACACTCTGGCGTGGGCTCTCCCTGCAGCTCCCATCTTGGCCATCCCAACCCATCTCCTTCTCTGATCTGTGTGCCCTCAGCACAGCTTTCCCTCAGCTGATGCCCATCCTCTGCCTGCAGCCGCCATTCTGTGGGTGTCGTGACATGTTTTCCAGCACTGACCTTCACCTTTGGTGTGCTGCCGGTTTGCCAGTGGTGAGTGCTAGTGGTCTGTCTGTCTCTGCTGTCCCACTGTCCAGGACAGTGACCTGGTGATGCTTTGGGAGGCAAGCCCCTTCCAGCAGCTGGCTGTCACCACCGGTGTCCCCACTTCCCCTTGGGGAGGCACACGAGGAGTGCTTCTGGCCCAGGTGGCAGCCACCTCACCTGGTTTCCCTCCGGGAACGACAGCCCCGTTCCTTGTGCCTGGGTCACCCTTTGGCTGGAGTGGTTTCGTCTTCCCCTCGCAGCCTGCTAGAAAGGCATTTCTTTCCTTTGCCAGAGGCTTGGCAGGACTGTGGGCATGGTAGGCTGGTTTCCTGCTGCAGAATTAAGCTTTGTGTGCCCTGATCACAGGGAGCAACCTCGTGTGAGCCTGGGCAGCGGCGAGGGTAGCCGGAAGCTTCTGATCTCCCCGGCAGCGAGCTCTCGTCCTCCCCAGCTGAAGGGAACTCCTTCCCCTGCAGACACAAGGAAACCAGCCAGTGCAGCGGAGCTGGCAAGGCAGCCTCCTCCCCCACCACAGCCCCGCTGTCTCTGCGCTCTCGTGCACCCTCAGGAAGCCGCAGCTTCCTCGGGAGAAACTGCTGCACGGGGAGGGGAAGCCGGAGGCCAGCAGTACCCAGTGCCAGGAGTGCTGGAAGGTCCCCTCGAGCCGAGGGACGGCTGCACATCTGCACCCCAGCCAGCCCACGGCCCTTGGCAGCAGTGGCTGTAATAGAAATCTGTTCTACACAGGGCCTTATGAGTGGAAAGAGAGGAAAAAAGCAGAGAACTGGAAGTGCTCTGGACAGGGATTTGTGCCTGGGCTGCCAGACTTCCGAGAGGGGTAGGAGGAATCAGCAGGGAGGCCGAGCTCCGGAGGGCAGCAGGAGTTGATGTACAGCGAGTGGCTGTCCCATGGAGTGGGGGGGTCTACAGGAAATGGTGCCCCATATTTTGATGTTGCTGCTTCCAGCAGGGGCTTTGGGAATACAAGTGATTTGTAAGAGTCATCAGAGCTACTCTTGGCCTGGACCATCTGCCTCGAGATAAGCTCGGTGTGTTCCTCATGTTCCAAGCAAAGTTGTGTGTCTGGAGTAGTCGGTCAACCTCCTGGGGAGAGGTTTGAGAAGAGAGCCTCCAGGCAAGCAGGATACACTGAAATATCTTGCTAGAAACAAGAGGGGCAGGCTGTACAGAACGGCTGGTCAAACCTCTTTCAGGGAAGAGCATCTTCCATAGGGGAACGTCAAAGCTTGGTCATGCCTCTTGTCCCCGTTGGGTGCATTTCACTCTCCAGGGAGTCTCAGGCTGGTGGGAACTGTGAGCTGAAGAGTCACAAGCCTCTCCCCTGCCACCTGTGCTGGGGGTGGGCTGTGGCTGCTCCCCGGGGGCTGGCAGTGAGTGGTCTTCTCCACATTTGCAGAGCGGGACTACCACAGCCTGTGTGAGAAGCAGCCCATCGGGCACATGCTCTTTCGGCAGTTCTGTGAGACACGACCTGAGCTGTCGCGCTGTGTCAAGTTCCTGGATGCCGTGGTAAGAGCAAAGCCTGTTGGGGGAGGCAGGGATGTTCTTGGCACCCTGGGAACAGACCAGTTGGCCTTGGGTGCTCCGGCAGTTGCCAGGTACTTCTGGGCACGGAGGGTTTTCCTGAAGGAAAAACTCGTGAGTTGCAGTTTCTCCGAGACAGGGCTGGGCCTTTGCTTAGGGAGCTGTTTGCTGGAGATCTGGTTTTCCAGGAAAGCATGGGAAACCTTGGGCAGAGGGTGTTGCTGCTCAGCAGCTGTTGCCAGTAGCAGGGCTCGGCTCCTGGCTGGACCTGCTCCTCATGCTGTTTGCTCTGTGCAGGCAGGGTACGAAGTGGCTCCAGATGAGAAGCGGAAGGAATGCGGGCAGCATCTGATTGAAAAGTACTTGAAGCCAAACGTGAGTAAGAGTGTTGTCCTTGCTGCCTGCAACAGTAGAGCAGTTGGAAAGCTGACAGCTGTCATTGCGCATGTCTTGCCACAGCGAACGTGCTGGGTAGGATGGTGAGGGCAGTATGGAGCCACCCCACCACCTCACAAGCGACCGTTGCTGGTTTTCCCACTGGCCCTAAAGCAGACGGACGCCTGTGTGCTCTTACTGTGGGCTTATCCTTCCTGGGAAGATCCTTGTGCTCTGCTCCCTATGTCTGACTCCATCCCTTTGTCCCCAGAGTGATGATCATGTGCCTGAAGTCCCCTCACAGCTGGTGGACGCCTGTTGTGAGAGGCTGGAGCAGGAACCTTCCAAGGAGCTCTTCAAGGAATCCACTAAGTAAGTCGGAGGGCTGGGGCCTGCAGATGCTGCAGCCAACTCACCTTGTCCCTCCTGGTCCCTTCCTTCAGGAGAGCAAGGGCTGGTGCTGCGGCTGGGGCCTGGGGAGTTTGGGGCTAGTGGTTTGCAGCACAGCTACAGGAAAGCAAATGCAAAGAGCTCCCATGGGCTCTGGGAGCCACAACCTGCTGCAGAAACCTCTGTCGCTCCTCTCAGTTTGCCATGGGTCTGAGTTGCCACTTGGGAAGACCCCGTTTCAGCGAGCCTCAGAATCTGGCCATGCTGTTCCTAGTCTTGTGCCAGCATCTCGCAGGCACCCGTAGAGCAGAGCTGACAGATGCAGTCCCGGTGCCAGCTGTCCTCTCCCGCTGGCCGCAGATGTGGCTGTTGTGGTTAGGTTACGCTGGCTGTTGCTGCAGAGATCTAAGGTCACTTCTGTTCCCATCGCAGTGGCTGAGGTCCCGGCTCCGGATGCGAAGCGGAAGCTGTTAGGCAAACCAGGCTTACGGCTTCCACCCCTCCCCAAACAGTAGCTGGAGCACGTTGCCTAATCGAGCGCAGGGCTGTGGCAACAGGTTTGCTGCAGTCTTCAGGGGAGCGTTAGCTCTGTGTGTGGTAACCAGTGTCGCTGGCTGAATGCAGAGCCTCCGGGCTGGGCCCTGCCTGCTCCTGGCAAGCTCTGAAAGGGGAAGAGCCTGTCCGCTTCTCCTTGATGCATGTTTCCAGTCTAGACACTATGTCTAAGGCTCTTTACTCTGCTGGGCAGCCCTGGCACCAGTCTCCAAGGCAGTTAGCTCTCTCGAGCAGCATCCCCTGTGGCCCGTTCATGCTGGATATTCATCTGAAAGGGAACAACTCAGCGCCTGGTGCTGAACACTGCTAGCAGCTTTCAGCAGCTGATTACAGCCTTGTGTGCACATTTGCCCTGTGAGCAGAGGGGCAATTGCAAAGCGCCCCATCGTCCCCCTTTGTCCCACAGCCCAGGCTGGTGCTGAGAAGCCACAATGAGCAGTGCCAGCCTGGTCGCAGGGTGCTGTGTTCATCACAGCGTTACCTCCAACGCACCTTCCTTTTGCATCAGGCTTAGCACAGAGGACGGGCTTTCTGGGCCAGGGCTGCGTGGGTGATATAGCGCTGGGCTGGGTGAGGGGATGGCAAAGTGATGGGGCTCTGGGGTCTACTCACCTCCTCTTTCCTTGGACCGCCAACCTTTTCCACAGCTGTGATCAGCTCTCAGGACCCTTGCTGGCTCTGCTCTCTCCTAGGCTTATCCATGACTACCTGAGCGTGGCTCCCTTTGCCGACTACCTCGACAGCTTGTACTTCAACCGCTTCCTGCAGTGGAAATGGCTGGAACGGTAACGCTCACTGGCACCTCTGGGACACCTGCACCCTGCTCGCATGGGCTGCCTGAGGGGTCCCTTGAGCTCCTTCCCATGCTGGGCCCTGGTGCGAGACAAGGGCCTGGCCTTTGCTCTTGCTCTCCTTCAGGGCCCTTCACTGTCACCATCAGCCTCTACTGGCTGCCCCAGCGTTGCTTGCCTCGCAAGGA
Organism: Pterocles gutturalis; assembly: GCF_000699245.1. Classification (NCBI taxonomy): domain Eukaryota; kingdom Metazoa; phylum Chordata; class Aves; order Pterocliformes; family Pteroclidae; genus Pterocles; species Pterocles gutturalis. The sequence goes on from NW_010124210.1 coordinate 6,279, forward strand.
AGCGAAGTCTGCTTGAGCAGGGGTTTTGGGGCGAGCCAGAGTCTCTCAGGCCAGGGCATGGGGGTGGTTTGGGCTTCAGGCCCTGCTCTGTCCCTGCTCCCATCTCATTCCAGTTTCCTTTGCCTTACAGGCAGCCAGTGACCAAAAACACTTTCCGCCAGTACCGTGTGCTGGGCAAGGGCGGTTTTGGGGAGGTGAGTGACCAGCATTTCGTCTGCATTCAGGGTACCAGGCAGCCAGTGTTGCCTGCTGCCAGATACGGGCCTAGGTTGTCCATCAGGGTGCAAGAAGCCGCTCCAGTCCCTGCAGGCAGGTTCTCCTCTGGATGGGGGGGCTGGGGGTCTCTGCGCTGGGCACTGCTGGGCTCTGGCCATTGCATGGTCTGTCAGTTCCTCCCGAGGGGCAGGGGCTCCCTCTCGCCGGGCACTGGAGGTGTGGGAGGTGTTGCGCAGGGTCAGTAGCATGTGCCCTGTGGTTTACACTGCTTCTGGGACAGAGTCAGGTCTGTTCCTGGTGTCTAGGCAGAGGAAACTGTCCTCCTGAAAACTGTCACTGTCAGGCTTCCTTCTGGTTCTGGAGTGGCCTTCTGTCTTCCTGTCACCAGCCATGGTGCTGCTGCAGGTGGCAGAGGCATCACAGCCCTCTGCTGCCTATCTGTGACATCTGGAGATGTCACTGCTCCCTGTGTCCTTGCTTTGACAACAGGCTTCTTGCTGACCTCAGAGTGAGGCAGGGGCAGGGGCATCTTTGCCTTCCTGTGCCCCTTCCTGAGAGCAGCACCAAGACCCCCAGCTTGGAAGCGGCAGCGGGAGGGTGCTGAGCCTTGTCCCCCCTCCAGGTTTGTGCCTGCCAAGTGCGTGCCACGGGGAAGATGTACGCCTGCAAGAAGCTGGAGAAGAAACGGATCAAAAAGCGGAAGGGAGAGGCCATGGCCCTGAATGAGAAACAGATCCTGGAAAAAGTGAACAGTAGGTTTGTAGTAAGTACATAGGAATTGCTCTCACTTCGCTGTGGTGGTTGATTCTTCCTCCAACCAGCCGGCCCAGCACCTCTGTGCTCCTTAACCAGTGTGGAGAGGCGGGAGCAGGCCTCATGGGTAGGGTCCTGGTGGCTGCAGATCTCTCACAAAGCTAGGGTCTGGCAGGATCTCCTGCTGCCTCCACAAGATGATCTAAATGCCCCCAAAGTCAGGCCCAAACAGCAATCTGGTCTGCCAGGCACCTTCTTAACCTCTGGAGCAGAAGAAAGCAGTGAGAGCTGTCTCCAGACAGCCAAATGGGCAGAAGCCTAGCCCTGAGCTCTGTGGAGGGGAGCTCTCTCCCTGGCTGCACTGAGGTGTGGACAGCCTGAAACCTCCCCTTTCGGAGGATTCATCCAGTGCTGCCCTGGGGTCACTGTTGGGTGCTGCTTGCCCTGGAGGGGAACAATTCTGGCTCCAGGAAATAGTGTCCTCCCTGCCTGAGGGAAGCTGGGGGTGTGCAGGGGCTGCTGGGCACTTCCATGGTCCTCCCTGGGTTTGCGCAGTCCCCCCTCTGCCTCCTCTGCTGGCAAAGGCTCAGTCCTGCTGCCCGTGAGTGGCTGCTTGGGTGACAAAGTGCCCATCAGAGCATGGGCACCTCCCTCTTCCAGCTGTGTCTTCTAACAGCCTTTCTGCCCTGAATTGCAGGTGAGCTTAGCCTATGCATATGAAACTAAAGATGCTCTCTGCCTAGTGCTGACCCTCATGAATGGAGGGGACCTCAAGTTCCATATCTACCACATGGGAGAGGCCGGCTTCGAGGAGCCCCGGGCGGCTTTCTATGCTGCCGAGATCTGCTGTGGCCTCGAGGACTTGCACCAGGAGAGGATAGTGTACAGGTGCGTGCTGCCTGGCCCCTACGGGGAGACCTTGTACGGGCTGCAGAAGCAAGAGGGTTCCTGCTGCTCTTACCAGCGCAGCTGGGTCTGTCTGCTCAAGCAAATAAGCTCAGGCTTGAAAGCAGCACAGAGCTGGGTGAGAAGGGATCAGAAAGAGAAATCTCATGGGAGAAATGAGAGAGCTTAGCTTGGCTTCCTCGTGCTAGTAAATGATCGCCAAGAACAGGATGTGATCATGCTGTGAATGCCTCGGGGCAGGTACTTGGGTGCTTAACTCCCCGGGCAGTATTGACACTAGAACAAAGGAGGGTAGGCTGCCCCAGGCTGCCCAATACACTCCAGAATGAGAGCTGGGCAGCAGGGAGAACAAACTGATTGTGTAACTGTGCTCATTGGGTTGTGTGATGCAGTGTTAGGGACAGTGTGGCTCCACATGGGCCAGAACATCCCTTCTGTTCCTGCCCTGTGCCTTGCCCTGAAGCAGGGTAAGCAGGAGAAACCTCTGTTCCTTCTCTCTTGCACGGCCTGCCCCGTAGTGAGCTCTGCACCTGCAAAGAGAGAATGGGCCACGGGCTCAGATTCCTTACGGAAGGCTGAAGATTGTCATGACCTGCCTCTCTGGTCAGGAGGAGGGGGCTTGCAGGGCTAACTCCAGGGTAGGGAGTGAGGGGGAAGGTTATCTGTGTGCCCAAGACAGGGACGTTGCATCCCTCTGCTGCTTATGTGTGACTTCTTCAGATGTCGCTGTTCCTTGTGTCCTTTACTTTGACAGTGAGCTTCTTGCTAATCAAGTCTCTTCCTTCCCAGGGACCTGAAGCCAGAGAACATATTGCTGGATGACCATGGTGAGTGACAGGTCAAGAGAAGCCCCAGGCCTGGGTCCTCCTCTCTTTGTCTGCTTGAACCAGGGTTGCTCTGTGTTCTTGGCAGTTTCAAACATTGTCCCTTGACCTTGTCCTGTTAACTTGCCCCCTCCTCTGTGCAGGTCACATCCGTATCTCAGACCTGGGGCTAGCTGTGCATGTGCCAGAGGGCCAAACAATCAAGGGCCGGGTGGGGACAGTTGGCTACATGGGTAAGTGGCTCTAGTTTAATCCAAAAGTGTTCCCTTACTGCACACGTGCACTCCCTGCCCTCACACGTCCTTCACCCCTGCTCCTGTGTAGCTCCGGAGGTGGTGAAGAACGAGCGCTACACGTTCAGCCCGGACTGGTGGGCTCTGGGCTGCCTGGTGTACGAGATGATTGAGGGACAGTCCCCCTTCCAGCAGCGCAAGAAGAAGATCAAGCGGGAGGAGGTGGAGCGGCTGGTGAAGGAAGTGCAGGAGGAGTACTCGGAGAAGTTCTCACCCTGCGCCCGCTCTCTCTGCACCATGGTACGAGTGTGCATCCCTGTCCCTTCACTCCCACCGCCTCTTTGCATTCAGCGGGAGAATATTGGGGCTGCTCCCTGTAGAGGTGCTAGTGGCAGCCAGGTTCCCTTGTATCTGATAAGGCAGCACAGGAGGGTCCAGAGAGCCTTAATTCCTCTCTCTCCATCTGCCTAACAGGCTTGAGCCATCCCTAGAGACATACTTCAGGAGCCCAGCCAACCTCAGGGCTGCTCCTGCCTGAAGCACCCTCCACCACAGGCACTGATTTCCTTTGTGTTGCAGCTCCTGTGCAAAGACCCTCTGGAGCGCCTGGGGTGCCGAGGAGCTGGGGCCAAGGAAGTGAAGGAGCACCCTCTCTTCAAGCACCTCAACTTCAGGAGGCTGGAAGCTGGCATGTTGGACCCCCCCTTCAAGCCAGATGTAAGTGTCTGTTGGTTTCCTGACCTCTTCAATCACTGGTGCTGGAGCTGAGGGGTGGCTCACCTGAGGAGATGGTGCCCATCCCTCTCCCTCCTGTTTCTGGAGCCTGGCAGAACAGAGGTCAAGCAAGCTCTAGGCTGCAGGGAGAGGGCCTAGGCTTGGCCATGAGCTCCGGTTGTTTGAGATGGTGGCATCTTCATGGAGCCTAGCATTAGAGCAGTCCTTGTGCTGTTTAGCCCCAGGCCATCTACTGCAAGGATGTTCTGGACATCGAGCAGTTCTCCACCGTGAAAGGGGTGGAGCTGGAGCCCACGGACAATGACTTCTACCAGAAGTTTGCTACGGGAAGCGTGCCCATTCCTTGGCAGAATGAGGTGGGTTTGCAGAATGGGTCTTCGCTCCTGCTCGGGCCCAGCGTGGCAGAGTGCAGCGTCCCACGGGGTTTGTGCTGTCCCTGCGGCTCGTGCTCTGCTGGGCCCGCAGTGATGGGCTTTGTGTGGCAATCACTGCAGCCATCTTTGTCCTCTTCCAGATGATCGAGACGGAGTGTTTTAAGGAGCTGAATGTCTTTAGCACAGATGGCATAGTGCCCCCAGACCTGGACTGGAAAGGGCAGCCTTCTCCACAGCCCAAAAAAGGGTTACTCCAGCGCTTATTCAGCAGACAGGTAAGAGTGTTTGCCCAGTGTTTCCTCCCCAGAAACTCTGCCAGCAGCGTTAAGCCCTCTCCCACCTGTGCCAGGCAGATCTGGCAGGGAGGTGGGCATGAAGGGGCAGGAGACAGAGCCTCCCCATGTGCTGGGCGGCTGGACCCCAGGGCTCTCTGGGGACCCACACAAGGCTGCAGGGAGCCAGCCCTTGCCTGGCTGGTGCTCCCCATGCTGCTGCACGTCAAAGGGGCTGGGATGGAGTGTCTTGGCTAAACATGCTTCAGTCACACAGGCAGAAGGATGTTGTTGAAGGCACTAAAATAGCAAGTCTGCTCCCTTCCTCCATGAATTACACCATCCCTGAAGAAGAACTTGCTCTTGGTATGGGCTATGTGGGCTCCTGGGCTCCCCAGAGCGTTTCTGCCAGACCACGAGCAGGCAGAGAGAGCAGTGCTTTCGAGGGATGAGGAGAACGGAAACGTCTTGCAGCTGCTGTGGGCTTGCTTGTCTGCCTGTCTCCTCTGCCCAGAACAGTCTTTGCCTTCTTTCCAGGACTGGCAAAGTCTGGGCTGCTGCCTCTCAGCAGCTGCTTACAGCTGTGGGACTCAAGCGTGGTTGGCTCTGGACCCACTCTCAGCCACCCTGTGCTGACTCCTGCTTCCCCGACGAGCTCTGAGCGGTGTGTCACTGCTCAGTGGGCTGCCCCAGCCAGAGCCAGCTCTGGGCTGGGATCCCCAGCCCTTCCCAAGGCAGGCAGGACCTGCCAGAGGATGGGCACTGTGGCAGGGGCTGAGCTGTGATTTGCCACGTGTTTTCTCTTTCCAGAGGTGAGCAGTCTCTCCTGGCTGCTCTGCTCAGGGAAATACCCGGTGGCCCGCGGACATGGCAAGATCTGGGAAAGAGGAGTGTTATCCTTCAGTGCCTAACCCCTTCTCCCAGCCGAGCACAAGCTGCTTGTTGTTCTAACTGCCCTCTGAGCCACTAATCCCGCTTCCCCGCTCTCGCTGCCTTCGTAGGGGAGGCCTCGCCCTCAGCTTGAGCCGAAGCTGCCCCTGCCCCGTCAGCTCCCAGGGGGCTGTGGGGAGTTCCCTTCACTCCTGTCTTCGGATGTCCGGGACACACAGAAGGGTTGAGTGACTGTGAAGGGTTTGGTATTGCCCTGTGCTCAGACTCCCTCCTGTTCCAGCAAAAAGGGCTTCAGCTGCTTCTGCGGCCGGCCAAGCCCTGAGCGGGGCAGATCGTCTGTGCTGGCACTGAGCTGTCTCTGGGGGGCTGCAGTCTGCTTCCTCCCAGCTTCCGAGCTCGTCAGCTGTGTGTTCACCAGGCTGTCTGCCAGGAGCTGAACCCCTAGATGCAGCTTGTCTGTTTCTCTGCAGACTGGGGGTCCTCTCCAGACCCCCACCTCCATGTAGCTCGCCCATGCATGGGCCGGGGGGGCTTGGCCCTCTCCTGCCAGGGGCAGCCGTTGGGTTGTGTGACTGTGCTCACCCTCTGCTTGCTGTGCTCCTCTCTCCCTCCTCCCTCTCCTTGCCCTTCTGACTTCAGGACTGTTGTGGAAACTGCAGCGACAGCGAGGACGAGCCCACCCAGCTGTAGAGCACAGCTTGTTCTCCAGCCCCTGGGACCCCCTTGGTTCTGCGGGTGCCCAGCGGAACAGCAGCCCAGCCTGAAGGACACGGGTAGCAGCGGCCCCTCAAGGTGGATTTGTTTACAGCTTTACCCGTCTGTATCGGAAGACTGAGGATGGCTCCAGGGCTGGCGACAGCATGCGGCTCGGGCCAAGGTGTCTCTGACCATGGGCAAGCCTTAATCCTTGAGACAGACCTGGATGCTCCTGAATCTGCCGCTCGGGATTGCGCTGCTGCCGCCGGCCGGCTGCTGTTCCCCTCCCGGGCCCAGGCTGGGAGGGAGGGGTTGCACTGGCGTGGGCCAGGCTGGAGCAGCTCTGCTGACACATTCCATGGTGCCGAAGCGGCACTGCAGGGTTGGTGTATATTTATATACGTTGGTCTGTACATATCACATGTCAGTTTTTAATCTATAGGTGGGGGCCTGCACTGCCCCCACCCTGTCACAGGCACAAATGTCCTCCTATGGGGGGAGCGACAGTCCCAGCTTTGTACCAGGGAGTTCTGGGCAGAGGCCCTCTGTGCCTTGAGATGTCTAAAGCATCTTTCCTGGACTTTTCTGGCCATGCTGAGGCGTCCCTGGCTCCAGCGGAGTCCATTGCTCAGCCCCGAGGCACAGGAAACGCTGTGCCAAAGCAGCTACCATTGCATCCTGGCAGCAGAGCGTCACTGCCTCATCCCTGCGTCCCTGTCTGCTGGAGCCTGCTTCCTCCTGCCTCCTCGTACACGCTGCCAGCTCCCGGGAGCTGATCCCGGCCCCTTCCCCAGCCTGCCAGCAAGCCGCCTGCGGCACAGTGGGACACAGCCGTTCCCACGGCGCCTGCTCCGGAGGTGCCTGCTGCTGGCTCTGGTCCCTGCCATGGCACAGGATGGCCCCAGCGTGGACCTGCCAGCTCCCGCCCAGCCGTCTGCATGCTGGGGCTGCTGCAGGCCCCCAGCCCAGCTCTGTATCAGAGGAGCAGGCGTGTGAGGGACCCTGCTCTCAGGGTCAGCAAAGCTGTGGTAAGGACAATGTCCCTTCACTTTGTCACACTGTGAGCGGTCACCCGAGTGAGCAGGGCTGGGACCAGTCCACATGCCGTACTGGCTCAGTGTGTGTCCCCAGGGGTCCTGGGGAGCCACCACAGCTCCTGTGCCTGAGGGCAAGGCAGGAGTGGAGGGTCCGGAGCTCTGCGAGGGGCTCATCCCACCCCTGTTCTGCTTGTCCTGTGCCCTCTTGTACGCCCTTGTCCCAGCTGTGTCCCGAGCAATAACTCATCTCTTCTGTGTGTGTCTGTGTGTGTGCGTGCACGCGTGCGTGTGTGTCTGTGTGTGTGCTGCTGCCTTGTGCTTGTTCTGAGCCAGGCCCCCGGGGGGGCTGAGCACCTACTTGGACCTGTGGTATCATTTGCTTGCCTTGCACTAAAGTTGGAGAGTATTTAAATTTTTAATCTTTTGTGAAGTGTAAGATTGGCTGTGCCTTGCGTCACTGTGGTGTCAAGGGGGGCCCACTCTGGGCTGTACGGTGGTGGTGGCTGTAAGGAGGGGGGAGGAGGGACACCTGCCCCCCGTTTCTGGGTTGCACGTGCTCTGCTGGTGCTCCTGTCCTGCAGGGAAAGGCGGGGGCTGCCCTCCAGTGCAGGAGCTGATGCTGAGCCCCAGGGCCCTTGGTGGCTTCTGCTGGATGGCTTCAGCCAGGGCAGGGGCACAGCGGGCACAGAGCTTCATGCTGTTGGGGTGCTCCTGTCTGCTGTGGTCCCCTCTGGGGCATGACCCCCCACATCTCCCTCTGACCTTGGCACAGCCCCTACAACGCCCAGGCCCTGGGCAGCCCCAGAGCTGTCACAGGTGTGCCATGGGGCTGGGGACAGAGTCCTGCTCCCCTCTGAGAGAGAGACAGCCCCTTGAAGGGGGGACATGCTGCAGGGGGACGTGGTGGGAGCAGGGTTGGGGTCAGGACAGTTACCATGGGGGAGCATGCAAAG
>NW_010124211.1:0-759 GCF_000699245.1 Pterocles gutturalis
CCTTTGCCTTCCCATTACGGTGCAGCCAAATATACGGAGCATTTGAATTCTCTGCACTGTGACACTTCTCAATTCCCCAAATAATTCCAACTCAGTGACCAGCAGAGTGGTGTATTGGGCTGGTGACACTAATGTGCTGGAGACAGGAGAACGTATGTTAATACCTGTTAAATTTTTAAATGACCTCTCTGCTGCTTTTACAAAGGCTGCTTGCCTCCAAGCCATACATCAATGTGGTACCACTGGTGTTCCTATCTCAGCACCTATAGATCCAAATATACTTAAGCCGCTAATAAGGAGAGCCCCTGACACCCTTAAGACTTTCCATTATTTCAAAACAGCGTGAAATCCAGAGACACATAAACCATAATGAATTAGTAAAGCTGACCCAGGCTTTTAGAGAAGTGAGAAAAAATTGTTAGTAGACTCAAGCATTTCAAAAACACAGCCCTAACTCCCCCAATGCCAGCTCCTGGAAAGAGATATAACCCTTTCCTTTCCCACAAGCAATCACAAGATGCAAAAACTAGTGAGGCCTGGACAGCAATTGGACCTGCCAGTCCGGTGAGTGGATGCCTATAAATGCTTAAAAGAAAATGATCCTTTTATTTTAATTCTACTCGGTCCTCGACAACAGTGAACAAAATTCCTAATTAGTACGTGTACTCCGTACTGCTGCAGCTTTTCCTGAGTAAAAAAAAAAAAAAAAAAAATTACAAAAGGCCCACAGTACACAATTTTTGCTGCGTCACAACCTCG
>NW_010124211.1:869-1508 GCF_000699245.1 Pterocles gutturalis
ACAGTTCCTAATATCGCAGCTTTAACAGCCACACTGCAAGCAGCTGCACACCCATGGATGGCACCACTAGTCTTTAACTAAATCTTGGGATACCCTTGTCTGGGAAGCTACTGAGAGTAGTGGCACAAAACACAGAATCAGTGCACAGGGGACTTTTCCTTCTTTATATGGGGTAACCCATTCGGCCTTCCCCGCTGAGATGGTTTTCCTTTTTCTTTTCTTTTAGCAGGGAAAAATGAATGCCACCAATGACACAGTGGAAACAGAAGATAAACCCAACCCCATGAAGCACATCATGACAGCCATCTGCATCTTTATCACCTTATGCCTACTTTTCCTCACTGCATTGATCTGCTGGGACGTACAGCAACAGTGATGATGGCTATGTAACCCTCCTCCATTCCTTCTTTCCTTACTTATTGGTGTAAGTATACTCACAATTGTCCAGACACAAGAGCCTTGGAAACATGCAGTACAAAATTACACTGGGAGTAAGTGGATTGCACTGATCACACAACGCATAGGGAGCCCCAGTTGCCCCGGAATTTTAGAAGTAATCACAAATTGTCGTGAAGGTAAAGATTTTGGAATGTCCTGGGTTAAGCTGAGACAAAGTTAACTTTCTTCATAGTGGCTAAG
>NW_010124211.1:1560-2106 GCF_000699245.1 Pterocles gutturalis
ACTGCATCTTTATCATCTTATGCTGCTTCTTTTCCTCACTGCGCTGATCTGCTGGGACATACAGCAACAGCGATGATGGCAATGTAACCCTCCCCCATTCCTTCTTCCCCTGCTTATTGGTGTAAGTATACTCACAATTGTTCAAACACAAGACCCTTGGAAACATGCATTGCAAAATTACACCGTGAGTAAGTGGATTGCACTGATCACTCAAAGAGGATTTGATCTTAGGTTCGGCACTGAGACCCAAAGTTGCCAATGACCAAATTTAGATTGCTGGTATAATTTCACCTTCATAAAACCTGTAATTGGATTCTATCTGTGTGGTTACAAGGAGGTAGCATTATTACTTCATTTTACAATTGCCTCACATAACATATGGCACACATGCAAAACCAGGTGGCCATGGACTCATGCTCATATAGACTACAATGGACATGCACTTAACACTCACTTTGCTACATCTCTAACTTTGTCCGTAGTAGCGTTACAGAAAAATTTTGCAGGAAAAAGGAGAAAATTCGTATAACCCCATAGGACAAGCAA
>NW_010124212.1:0-226 GCF_000699245.1 Pterocles gutturalis
AAAAAAAAGAAAAAATGGAAAAAAAAAAATTAAAAAAAAAAGGACGAGGAGAAAAAATTAAAAAATGAAAAGAACGAGTTGTGGAGTCGCTCGGAGTTTGTGGGGGAACTGGGAACCAGTTGGGGACTGGGAATGGGGCACCGGGAACTGGGAACCAGTTGGGGACTGGGAACGGGGCATGGGGAACTGGGAACCAGTTGGGGACTGGGAATGAACTGGAGACCAG
>NW_010124213.1:0-1873 GCF_000699245.1 Pterocles gutturalis
TGCTGGCCGGAGCGAGCGGAGGGGTGCAGCTAAATGGTAGCCCGAGAAAGTTGCAAGAGCTGCTGTTCCTTAAACAGGGCAGTCTGTGACCCGCCTGCCCCACACACGCCCCCTCAGCACCTTTTTCAGATTTGCCGGTGACAGCGCTGTAAAAGATTTATTTGCTAAAGGCGTCCGTCGCCGTGTTATTATCCCACCTTACGGTGACTGACAGGAGATCTGTGTAAGGGGAACGGGAAGTATCGGTCAGCGATCTGGTGAAAAACAGATCTGTGAAAATCACCCCTTTTCCAAAAGGCAAATAAGCCCTGGGTCCCGGCTCCTGCCGGGACCTCCAGTTGGTGGGAAGGAAACCGATTTTTCCTCCTCGCTTCCCATGGCCAGAGCGCTGCACTGGATGGAGCAAGAGGATCATGTATTTTCTCTGGGTACCTTTAACTTCCAGCCTAGCAGTCTGAGATTGTTTACATGTTTCTTAGTTTTCCCCTTGTTTGCTGGTTTCTGAAGTAAGCACTGGATGCGACTGAACTGATTTGAAATCGTGTCAAAGTGATGTTTTAATCTCATTGAAAAGTGCATTAAAGGAGAAGATGTAATTTGTTTGGGATGTTTCGATGAAAGGAGAGATTGGAGTGGATGATACTTTCGCTCTCCTGTGAACCTCATGTCATGTTTATATTGAAGCCTGTGTAGCTAATCTAATTTGCAATAACAGAACGGCCTGCAAGAAAGAAGCTTCTGTATTATTTCATTTATTTCTTTCCTCGTTTATTTTTTCACATAAATTCATTCTGACTTGCCCTGAATTATGCCTTTGCAGTTTGGGGATAACTGACGAGGATGCAAACCAGAAATATTTCCTTTATGGTGTTCTATACCCCTCTTCTCCAAGCGATGCGCCACAGACACAAATAGCCAGGTTGCCCTGCTGTAAATGGGATGCCGTACTTCGGTTTACAAAGCTCTTTTTTCGTGACTGACATTTCAACAGTGCAATTTTAAAGATTAACTCCGTAATAACACCCGTGTCATACCAGTCCGACGAGCTCTCCATCCCCGCATCTCTTCTTTTTCCTTTAAAAGTTTACCGTTACAAAACTATACTTTCAAAATATTTTCCTTATGGTAGAAAGTAAATTGCTGGGTAGATATTTTTTTTTTTTTTTTTGTCTAGAGAGACTCTCGATTAACACATCTTGTAAAAGGTAAAAGGTCTCGCCATCCCTTTAGGTGAAAAACCCAAACCCTAGAAAACAAGACAGTGCAAACCCTCATCTCCCGCGAAATGTTTTGCCATCTGATCAGCACATATTTCCGGCGTGTGCCTTAGTAATAATAATAATAAAAAATATTTAAAAATCTGAACAGACTTGTAAATTACAACTTTTGTGTAATGTAAAAAAGTGTATTCAGTCTGTTAATTACAGGGGGTTGTGTCACTGGAATGTTATCAATGACCCTTCTAATTTTACTGTAATTACTGACAAAGTAAGACAAGGAGAGACCACAATACAGGATAGTCCTCTTTCGGAATAATATTGCGCTGAAAGTCGAGCTAATCCGTGACATAAACAAACATTTTCGAAAATGCTCCTGCTGGCAAAACTTCGTTAAGACCCGATTCTGCTTTCTCCCTCGACTGGAGACTCCCACCGGCCTGAGGATCGGGCCCGTTTCAAGGCGAAGGGGCACTCGGTGCATCCTGCAAGGGGGCGGCGGAGGGCGCGCGGAGGAGGGTGGATCTCTTTTTAGGCATGGTCCTCTGTTGAGGCCCGAGCTGCCCGCCCCGCCGTCCCACCGAGATGTGCCTCGCCTTTCCTCCTGCAGTGTCGGCCCTGGGAGCCGTGCTGGGAGGCGACACCCCCGCGGTATA